>NW_015544247.1:3768026-3785400 GCF_001515605.1 Sinocyclocheilus anshuiensis
CAATAATACAAGTACTGCAAATAATATATGAGCTGCATGTTGTAATATACAAATCCATCAAGCCAGATTTAACGTCAAATCATTATATTTCTTTCTCCGATGGAAAAAGTCACCTTGACTGAATCAGGAGAGAAATATGTACAGATGAAGCACTACAAACAAATATGTTGTTGCATTTTGATGTGAGGGGAGGACACACTTGTCACTGGAGGAAGTATTATTATGGATTACGGAGTCATATTTTGGTCAAAAGCAATGGTTTAAAGTTAAGTGGTTTTAACCAGCTCTTTGGACTCTCATTCTGACGACACCCATGTACTGTAGAGGATCTATTGGTGAGCCAGTGATGTAATTCTAAATTGCTCTAAATTTGTTCCAATGAAGAAACAAACTCATCAACATCGTGAATGGCCTGAGGGTGAGTAAATTCTCAGCGAATTCTTTTAGAAGCTTCCTTTAAAGGCTTCAGTCTCCAATTACAATTTTAATTGTATAGAAACGAGCATCCATTACATTATTCAAAATATAATCGTTTTGTAATCCACAGAATTCATATGGATTAGAAACAGCATGACGATGACTAAATAATGATAGATTTTTCACTTTTGGTTGAACTGTTCCTTTAAAATCAGATCTCTCTCAAATGATAAGAAGCTTTCTGAATCCATCATTTTATTTCATTTTAAAATATGCAGTCATTTTTTTTTTATTATTATGGCAGTGGTAGCTATTACCAACATACGAGTAGAATCAAGGACTAGAACTGAAAACAAAGACCCTCACAGCTGAATGAAGGTAAAAAAGAAATGAAAAAATCAGTGCTGAGGAGTGGGGAAATCTCCTAAGTGATTTTCTAGGCTGTTACACACGCTGTGCGGCGAGTATTGAGTGATTCCCAAAGGTAGTTAAGATCGCTTTAGGCTAGTTTAGACTCATCTTAAGGAGATGGAAACATGACTCTGTAAATGTTTGTTCGACTGGCGGTGTCTGGGAGGAGATGGAAGCTCCTTGAAGCTATTATACCAAATCAAACACATAGAACAGTTTATTGCTATGATCGCCATTTTAAATGTGTAACTACTTGGGGACTGGTTAGGAGATAAATGAAGAACATATGGAACATGAGCGTTAGCCTTTTGCAGGCTGCATTAAGTGTGTCCACAGTAGCTCCAGGCTGAGACAAGAGGAGAACAGAGTAGCGGGCACTGACCCTCTCAAGCCTCTTGCCCCAGCAGATGGAGGAGAAGGCAGAACGGGCACAAAGTGCTGGCACTGCCCATTTTGGCACCACTGGAAAGTGCCAAAGCAAAGCAGCAAGCCAAGATGTGTATCCTTTGTCTGTCTTCATAAACACAGTCTCCCCACACCCAACGGGCAACTGTATTTTCTCTCCTGTTAGTCACTTTTAGTTAAAGATAAAAAAATAAATGAAATGAAATCCCTAACAGACGATCTGTTGTTTTTCTTCTTTAATAATTTGTTTATTTAAAGCAAAACCATGAATGATAGTAGCAGAAAGCTAAAATGATCAGTTAATGCAGATGTATAAGGAATATTCTGGGTTCAGTACAAGCTATGCTCAATCAAAAGCACTTGTGGCATAATGTTGATTGCACAAAAATTAATTTTGACTCATCCTTACTTTTTTTGCATAGAAGAAAAAAAATATTTTTTGCAAAAATCTGGGTTACAGTGAGGCACTTACAATGAAAGTAAATTGGGCCAATCAATAAACATAAAAATACTTTTCAACTCTTTCAACAGTATAGTTTAATTTTGCAATTTCATTGCCATGGCAATCATAATGCCTAAAACTATAAAATGACTAAAATTATGATTTACAGCTTTACAGCAAGAATTAATGTAAGTGCTTTTATAAAGTTATAAGCTTCACATTTCTGCCTTTAAAGATATAAATATTTGGCCCCATTCACTTCCATTGTAAGTACCTCACCATAACCACAAAGAACATGTCTAAATTATTTTCATGTGGAAATTATGCCACAAATGCTGTTGATTTAGCTAAACTTGTGCTGAGTCCAGAATATTTATTTAAAGTAGACATTTATGAACTGTTTCTTCACATTGTGGACGTCAAATAATCATTAAGATGTTTAGTTAAATGTGTGTACTGTATGTCATGCGAAAAGCCATGCTAATTAACTAGTTAGCATGTCTCAGTTGACTCATTATTGTTTTTCAATCCTTCAACTGTTCTTGAACATATGTAACACATATGCTCAGCAATCACAATGCAACTCCCTCTGAAACGCAGCTCCACTTTATAACAAAACTAGCGCCACAAGAAAGAAAGAAAGCGAGGGAACGGCAGACAGAAGAGAGTTTTTTTTTTTTCAGGCCGTGCCGGCTCCTTTGGAAGAAGCTTCTTGCCAGGCCACCTGTCTGTGAGCATGCCAGCTGTACGTTTGCGCTGAGGAGTGTCACAAACGCTCCACGCTTCCAGCAGCACATTAGCTGCACTTGGCACTTCTTCCTCATGTGAAGGAAGAAGCGGCGAGAATCAGATGGATACATTTTGCCTGGGGTTGGGGGGTGGTTCTGGGGAAGGGGGTTGTGAAGGTTGAGTGGCTGTCGGGTTTTTCCTTCATTTTATTTTTCTCTTTTGGTTCAGTTCAAGAGAAAGAGTGCCAGTGGAAAGCAGAGACACCTGGTGCTGCCTTCAAGCAGCAGCTAAGTGGAAAGGAGCAACTTGGAAAGAGGTATTGTTTTATACACCTTAACCTCAGCTACAGTACGTCCACCTTCTCTGAGAAGCGTTCAGACTGCGAAACGGTGCCCAAACTTCAATCTAAATCGTTAGATTGCATCCAAGCATTAAATGCAGAAGGCCAAGTAAAGACAGCGCTCAGGGGGGCCAGTCTATGGCGAGCTTTCAATTAAGTTTCTCTGAAGGTTTCTGAAGAAACTCAAGTGTTTTTATTTGTTTATATTCTTTTCAGTTGGACAGAAATTGATTTTTGGAAGCTTTGTTGTGGGGTAAACAAAATCTGTAGGGTTTAAATTAAATAATTGTTACTAAATAAAACAGTGGCATTCTTTTAGAGTCGAGATTAAAAGGATTATCCTTTGCTCTTTGCCGTCCCATCTTCTCCTTACTGGTCTACAGTAAGGCCTATCGCACTCACAAGGGCAAATTAGCAGCAATCAGCTCTCCTCCCTAAGGAATCCGAGTAGTCAAGATAATTGCAGCAACATTTGCCAACAACTCTGACACAACCTGACATTTCCAGGAAAGGTAAATGGCTAAGGCACATCGCTGTGAAGGAGAGATGAGCTGATGAAAAGCCATTATGGACACAATAATTGGATAAATGGCCATCAAAGTTAAGAGTAAGATGGATGACGGTGGATATTGACAAAACAAATATTGGTGAAGCTTTTTAACACATGCACAAGTGTGTAATGCATAATTGCAATAATGAGGTGGTTAATTTTTGGATGATATTCATGTAATAAAGTATATCAGTTTGCAATATGCTATATAATTCTACATCTTGTCAAAGGAGCTCATTAGTGCACAATAATAATAATGTTAATTTTGAGAAAGATATTTTTTTTTCAGTTAGCTAAACAAAGATTCATTTAATATCCAATGCCTTATAGTGTCAAAATTAGAAAGCATTAAGAATTGTAATAAATGTAAAAACTATTCATTCATTATTGAGTTTTGCACTCATGATTACTTGATTGAATCATTGATTGCAACATGATTAAATGTCATATTCCCTTGTGATACACATTTAGTTTTTAAACCACCATTTTAAATCTGTTTACTTTTTCCCGTTCAAATTCTCAGATGTAAAACATCATAACAATAAAAAAAGGAAAACATAGGAAAGAAACGTTAGAAATTTTTTTTATAATAATATTGATTGGAACTACACTGTGTTCCACATGAGGAACAAATACAACCGAAATAAATTGCCCTCAGATATGCTGAAGAACAATATGAACAGTATTACAACTGGTTCTCATGAAATACAGTTTTCCCACCCTCCGATGTTCTTCCAGCACCTGAAAACAAGATCTGTAGCACTGTTATCTGCTCAGTGAGAGAACAGATGTGTTTGCTAGAGCGCTTCATATCGTTCCATGAGGCAACAGGAAACACTGTAATGACACAGTGTGTTGTTGTAGCCTGGTTTGTCCTTTCAAATAAACACAGACAAAACAGATTGATGGTAATTCAGCTCACACATTCTCTTTATCTCTTTATCTTTCTCTGCCCCTATACCTGGGCTCATTATGTTGCGCCAAGATATTTTACTGAACTTTTTCAGAGTTTGTAAACAAGAATGAACAAAAACACGTTTTTGTTTTATTTTGTTTTGCTTGTTTTGTTGTTGTGTGTGTGTTTTGTTTTGTTTAGCATTGCTTTTTTGTTGTTTGTTTGTTTGTTTGAGTTTTGATTTATTATGCATTGCTTTTTTTTGTTTGTTGGTTTGTTTGTTTGAGTTTTGTTTTATTAAGCATTGCTTTTTGTTTTTTGTGAGTTTTTTGAGTTTTGTGTTTTTTTTTTTTTTTTTTTGAGTTTTGTTTTATTAAGCATTGCTTTTTGTTTTTTTGTGAGTTTTTTGAGTTTTGTGTTTTTTTTTTTTCTTATGTTCTGTTTTAAAAGCACTCAAAACAATTAAATAACTCAAAATTTAATGTTACAAACATTTAGGGTTCCAGAGACCCCAGATATGAAACTACCATGAATTAATGGGCTTTGAATTAGACAGAGACAGATTTTAAAAGAAATTAAAGGGAAAATGAAGATTAATTTAATTTTTTAAAATAATTTTTAAACGTAGCTCAAAAAAAGTGCAACAGAACATGAGAGTTCATTATCTACAGTATATTCAAGATATTCAATTTGTTCAAACTTAGCTTTTTTTTAAGTGTCAATCATTAAGGTGATAGACACCATCTGTGTGACCTATTGTACTGCAAATTAATTCACACACGACTGACTGGTGAAAAGAAATGAAACGCTCCTCTAAAGAATTCCTTATAAGTTCCTCTTCTTCTTTGTTATAAAGTAAATGCTCTAATGTGGCAAAACAGAAGTAGCCTTCCTACAAAGCAAAACAACACAAGGCTTTTTTCCCCCCTACCCTGCCCCCTCACACCCTCTTTTGTGTCTCTCTCTGTTTTTCTCAGTCTCTCTTTTCCTCACCTCTTCTCCCTGCGTTTTATTTCGCAGAGGTGAAATTGAGTCCTGGAGTCTGTCAGGTCTCGTCCGACTCTCTCAAGGTGAGAGGACATGCCTCCCCTGGCCTGGTGCCGGTGGGTTCTCCCATCTCGCAGAACCGTTTAGGGAGATGGGACGGACAGTGAGAGTGACAAGGAGGTCAGTTCCACGGCTTCCGGGGAGAGCAGATGGCCCTCGGTGTGGGCTTTTTTGTCCATCATTGTTTTTCCTTTGCTTTATTTTTTTTTTCCAGGGGAATGTGCTGAGAACACAATGGCCTGGAGTGAGTGAGTTAGAGCTCCTGGCAGGGAGAAGGCCAACGCAGAGCTCTGGATGTTGGGTCTAAATCCCCTTTACCTCAGGGAGGGACTAACAGCTCTCTTCCAGCCAAGGTTACTAAAGACCCATCCAGCCATTGCGCTGTTTAACCCAAAGAGAAAGTAACGACCTGGCGTACCCTGCAACATTCAAGGGTAACTTGTCCTTAACTTGCTATTTTAATTATATATTTAAAGGGATAGTCCTCCAAAAAAAGAAAATTCTGTCATCATTCACTCACCCTCATGTATTTCCATACCTGTGTGGCCTTTTTTTTCTTCTATGGAACAACAAAGAAGATATTTTTAAAAATGTTTTGATTGGTTTAGTCAGTGTGGTCCAAAACAACAACATTGGACCCCATTGTCTTTCATTGTATGGGCAAAAAAACTTATTTTTTAAAAATATCTTCTTTTGTGTTCCAAAGAAGAAAGAAAGTCATAAAAGTTTGAAATTACATTGGAGTGAGTAAATGATGATGATATTTGATTAATTAAATTTTCTTTTTTTTTTCAGAGAACTATTACTTCAGTATCTGCTCTTTGAGCTTTCAGCTCAAAATCAGAGTGAAAATTGCTATTAATGCTTTTTTTAATCAACAGAGTGCATGTGATTTAATTGTATTTACTTACTTTATACTTTATATGCATTGCACATAATAATTATTTATAATAGTCGTGAGTAGTTTTTACACCATCTGATAGCAGAAGACAGGTGCAGTCACTTCCCAGGAAACTGTTGGGTGTGTCTTTCTCCCAAAGTGACATCTGCTGACGCTGTTAAACCATAAAATAACAAACATGGAATATAACAGCGTCTACAAATAATACTGCCTGGAGCACATTCAAACCTGTTGTTTATATGCTGACACAAAAGTGTGTCTGTCAGGTTTGAAGTGTGTTTTTAGTTTAAAGATGATAAGAGTCCATAAAAACTGAAGTAAGACATCACTGGAACTTTGAACATGCCTCAGACCCCCAGGCAATTACTCTCAGGACATGGAGAAAGTCGTTTCCCTTTGTCAGGAGCAACACACTGTGGCGTTGCATTTTAAAGGAAGTTCTAGGTAATTGAAAAAGGGAAATTCGAGAAGTGTCCGTGAAGTGCTTTTGTCATAATTGTTCAGTTCTTCTCCTTTCATGCATGAAGGAGTTCCCCTTTGCTCTTTTAAGACTGTGGAGAGGAATAAGAACGGGTGCACTTCTCTGAGAAGTATTATCGGTTTGATATACGCTTCTCCAAAAGTGACCCTCAAGCTATTACTTAACGTAACCTCGAACTGCTCGCATTAGTGAAGCAGGTAGAATGTACTTTTTTCTGATGAGAAAAAAAGAGTGCAGAGGATGAAACATCTTGTATGCCTTTGTTATTTAAAAATCTATCTGTAAAACAGTACACACATACAAATATGCAAATAAAACAAATATGGTCCAGTGTTGTTAGATCCCATTGGCCAAATCAGTTGAAACGTTCTTGAAAAAAATGTATTTTTTGTGTGCTCCACAGAAGAAAGAAAGTCATACAGGTTTGTAATGACATGAGGGTGAGTAAGTGATCACATTATTTTCATTTTTATAAACTATCCCTTTAAGTGTGATGAGGAAAATGCAGAAAAAAATCATCTTGTCATGGGTCATAAAGTAATGAAACGTGAAACTGGTGTTGCTATTTAACATATTAATGTTAATGAGGCAAATGATACTGTAATTTTTCCATTGATGGCATTTTGAACGTTTCTCCAGGGATTAACGTTACGCAACAATTAGACGCACAGCAGTGCATGACAATCGCAAGGGAGCCGCCGTCATAAAAGACATGGTCACTTTACACTCAAAGAGACAGATCATGTCTCTCATGAGATTGATCACATATGTACACACCTATACAAATTCACGTCTGCCTGTGTGCCACATCTGGAACCGCGACATTTGCATTTTACAAAAGTAAAATATGTTGCTCCATTTTGAGTGTCGTCAACCCATATGAAACACTGACAACGTACTTTAAACTTGACCATGGAAAGGTTTTTTTTTTTTTTTTGAGGGGACAGCAATGGGTGTCATTGCTCACTTCTTTCCCTTGACTTATGGATTCCCATTTCCATCCAGTTCTCAAAATTTTAACTTTATAGCTTATCATGTGACTTTATACCTTGCAATTATGACATTGTTTCTTGAAATTGCGATTTTATTCCTCATAAATTAATCTATATATTGCATTGTGATTCGTAATTGCAATTTATCTTACAGTAAGACTTTAAATCTTTGTATATTACAATTTTACTTTATATCTTGCAATTACATGATTTTTTTTTGTAATTACGACTTTATTTATTATTGCTACTTTATTTCTCATAATTGTGACTTTGTTTCTCGTAATTTTGCAATTGTGATTTAAAAAGCAATTGTGACTTAATATTTCACAGTGCGACTTTATATCTTGCACTTATGACATTGTTTCTTGTAATTGCAATTTTATTATAATTGTAACTAAATCATATAATGAGAATTATATTCTGTAATTGTGAATTTCTCATAATTGGGACTTTATTTCTCGTAAGTACAACTTTATCTCACAATTTGACTATATATTGCTATAATGATGTAATTTCTTGTAATTACAACTTTTTCTCATAATTGTGTCTTTATATTTATATGTAATTGTGATTTTAGATTTTCGTATCTGGGACTTTATAGCTGAAATAAAATAAATATTATTATTAAATTAAAAATATACTATTAAAAGGATAGTCCACTCAAAGAAATGAAAATTCTGTCATCATTTACACACCCTTGTGTTATTCCAAACCTCTATGAATTAGTTTCTTCTGCTGAACACAAAATAAATTATTTTGAAGTTTCAGTTCCCATTGACTTCCATTGTATTTTTTGTCCATATAGTGGACACCAATGGGAACTGAAAATGTGTTTACCAAAACTCTTCAGATTATATTCTATTGTGTTCCGCAGAAGAAAGAAAGCCTTACAGGTTTGGAACAACATGAGGGAGAGTGAACTGCTTAGCATGAATGGTGGCAAACCTAACATGAATGTGTTTTTTTAATATATAAAGTACATGCAAATTATATTTTTTGAAAGTTGCATTTAATCTGCAGAGACATGTTTGAATTAGCATGACACTTGTGATGTGAAGGATCAGGGACTGGATGTGAGTAACCTCTATGTCTTGTTAGAGAGAGAGAGAGAGCGTTGGGGGGATGTCACTGCATCCTTCAACAGGGGCTCAGGTGTGGCCAAATATGCCCAGCGCTGCTGCTTCCTCATGCACGCAGCCTTCATTACACACTCTCTTTGAAACTTGAGGCCAGTTCATCTCTGCTTGCACGTTTTCTGCTTTCCATCATTATACTCAGATATGTGAGCGTGTCTAAGTCATGTGAGCATCACCCACACACTTGTTTAAGGCACAAACCACCAAAAATGAAGTCCCCATGATGCATTCGCTCACAATAGCACCTTTTTCACGATTGCTCTGATTTGCAACCCCTCTCCCAGGTCGCCACGTGCAGATAAGTGGACAGTTAGTCAAACAAAAAGCGACATGAATTCTGAATACATATTCACACAAAGGACAAGTCACGGATGTGAGACACACACGGTCGTCCCACATGGAAGCACAAAAGAGCGCACGGACGGGCAAGAGAAAGATGGTGACCCGGCTGTCCTGGGGGTCTCTCAAAAGTTTTTTTTTTTTTATTATTGAAACATGTTGTTGTCACTGGATGTTATTTAAAGACTCAAGACAAAAAAGGGGGGCTTGTTTTTGGCATGAACTCACAAAGCTGTCAGCACAAATGAAGCTATTGGTGGAAACTTTTTTCTTTCTTGTGCTCTGAAAAACACCAAAGAATGTCCAAAATGAGGAATAGTTGATGGGGTGATAAGAGTCCCAGTTGGGGGGCAGGCAGGTGGGGGTAAATCTGCTAACTGCACCCCTGAGGGTTGGGTTGGGCCGGGGAGGGGAGGGGTCAAGTCTGATGAAATAGAGGCTGATGACCCCATAACCCTCAGCTAAAGAGCAGGAGATCTGAATACAACCTACAGCCTATAATGGAAATCAAAAACCTGGACATTAAATTAAGATTTAATTAATGCAAAATCTGCTTCTTAATGAGACACTGAAAGCAGCTCCCTCTTATAAATGCTTGCGTCCTCTAGGGAGTGATACACACATATTGTGTTTACATTACCCTCCTCCCACACACACATATGTGTGTGCCCACACACACTCCTCATGTCATCACCAGACATACTTTCCCTTGTGTGTGCGTTTATTAAAATGCTTTTGGTATGTCACTTTAGTGTTAAACAATAAATAAAAAAAAAATAATAAATAGATTTATATATAAAGTAATTTTTGTATAATATATTACTATAGTTCAAAAGTGTAGGGTCAGTATTCATTTTTTTTTTTCTTTTTTTTTTTTGAAAGAAAGAAAGAAAGAAAGATTTTTTTTCCAGCAAGGGTACATTTAATTGATGAAAAGTAAATATGATTTTTTAAATAATCAAAAAATTCTAGAAAAAAAAGTCATGGTTTCTGCAAAAAGCATTGAGCAGCACATCTGTTTTCAATATTGATAATAATAAAGAATATTATTTTTAGCAGAACATCAGCATATTAGAATGATTTCTGAGGATCATGTGACACTGAATACTGGAATATTGACTGCCGAAAATTCAGCTTTGCCAGCACAGGAATAAATTACATTTTAAAATATATTCAAATGGAAAATGATTCATTTAAATTGTAATAATATTTCATAATATAACTGATTTTACTGTATTTTTGATCAAATAACTGCAGTCTTAATGAGCATAAAAGGTTAGAAACATAATAATAAAAATATTACTAAAACATCTTACCCAAAACCTTTGAAAGTTAGTGTTTATTTTCTTGTCAGATAATGTATCAAAGTGACATACTATACAAGTTTTAAGAAGTGTATAATTTTATATTAAATAATAGCCTCAAAGAGTGTTGCTTGACTTAATGTTTTAATGTTTGTGTGTGTGTGTGATATATTATTATTGATATTTAAGCAGTGAACTGTATGAAAAGTGTTGCTAAACGGTTAAAGTCCACACAAACAGCAGTTCCTTACTATTGATTTTTTTTATACATCAAGTTAATCTACTTTTGGTTCATTTTTTTTTTTTAAACCTTACAGGTTTTTGGCTTAAATTGTCCTGCAGTGTGACAAATTCATTTTAATAGTCCTAATATTCAATGTAACCACTCAGTTAACATGAGGTCATAAAAACAGCATGTATAATTATACACGTATTTTAAAAATAGTTTTAAATGAAGTGCAGCACGCCACACTGCAGGTTAACAACTCAAATTCGATTTTTAATCAGCGTTATCAGATGTATTTTTAAAGACTTTGTTTTACATGTAGAAACATCATAACCCATCTTGTTGTCTTCTTGCCAAAATGTGTCCTGCTGCAGGGAGTGATAATGCCCCCTATGCCACTGTTTGCTTATTCGATAGAGTGGATCAGTGTGTGTGAATCAGCACTTCAAACACAGAGAGATAATCAGACATGTACACACACAGTCAGAACCATCACTCCACACTGCCAAACTCCAAAGTCTGTCTCAAACAGTCAAAGTTGTGTGACCCTCCCTTACCCTCGAGCAGATCTGTGCCACTAAAGGGGGGAAAAACCCCCGATGATCTGTTTCTTACGAATAACATTGACATTTTTCTGCTGGTCTGTATTAGTGGTAGGGCAGGTGAAAAAGTTGAAGGTGAAAGCAGGTTGTAAGCCGTGCGCTCTGTCTGACTTTGGCATTTAGTGCCGCTTCTAAACTGTGTCTTGTTTTGACAGATAGGAGCAAAATTAGCACTTGACCTATCTGATGCGACATTCCACCCCACCCTTTCCCTTACGCACGGCACAAATGCTTTTTGAGGGTGGTATCCTTCTCTCTCCACAGGCCTTCATTTCTAAAAGAAAAGAGGGGATGAGAGAGGAGAGCAGAAGGGGTGGAGGTGAGAATATTGTGTGTGGGTATTCGGTTCAACACACACAGCACATGTCTCCCCCTGCTGGTCAAGGCACGCCATTGAGGAGAATGGCAGTAACGTCTTTCAACTCTAAATGTATTGAAAGCAATCACAATATTTACAATTATATGCAAAGTTTATTAATATCCACCATATTTTTAATGTAAGAGCGAACGCAGCCATTTGTAACTTGAATGCACGTCTGGTGTCATCCGCTTCTGCTTCCAGTCCTTTATGCTGCTTGATATTACAAACTGGTATTTCTTATCATATTATTTTAATTTGTTATCATACTCACAAGCACATTGGTTTGTAGCACAAGTAGTTTTACTGCTTACTGCACATTGTTATTCTTGTACTGAAGCGCTAAATAATCAGAAGTCTTGCACATTCAGAGAAAATAGCTTGTTGTGTTGCAAAATAAGGTGGCATGCATTTCAATGGCATGCACTGTATAAAAGTCCTAAATCACAAAATTTTCACAACTTCACAACGTGTTTGGTCCCACTTTATATTAGGTGGCCTTAAGTACTAGGTACTTACATCAAAAATAAGTACAATGTACTTATTGTGTTCATATTGTATTGCAAAACACTTTTGCTGCTATTGAGGTGGGACAGGTTTGGTGGTATAGGTAGGTTTAATTATACATTTTTATAAATGCCATTATAAATGTACTTATAGAAATTAAAAACAGATGTAATTACATGCAGGTATTTTTCAAATATAAGTGCAATGTAAAGCCATATATGTACACAATATGTGCATTGCATCAAATGATTAATTTAAATGTAAGTACATAGTTGTTAAGGCCACTTAATATAAAGTGGGACTGGGTTTTTGTCTTTAGAAAAGGCGTTTCATCAGCTGAACAATGTTGTTAAACAACAGTACAACAGTACATTGAACACACTGTACTTCACTGTATCCCTCATAGAATCGCTTTGTTTCTGTGAAAAATTAAGTCGCTACTATATATAGACTATATAGTCCGAAATCAATATAATAATTCTAGATTAACTGATTTGAAGGATGCTTTTTGCCCTAATATCTAGTCTTCTTTTGACAGACTAGATATAATGCAAAGCAGTTTGTTAGGTCACATCCTCTGCATCAGGATCCCTGATTGATTCGGGGGATTCAGTTTCTAGATTTCTTCCATGCCATATTCTAATCCCATCCCAGAGGCATTTTAAAGTCTTTTAAATCTGATTTAAAGGACCAGTTTGCTGAGATCCATCTTATATCTTGTCTAAAATGCTTGGTGTGACCAAAAATAAAGGCACTGAATGAAGCATTTAAAATATATGTTCAGTAGGTCCACTATTAGAGAAATTAAAAAGAAAAAATCAGTGTATGTCTGATGTTATAATTTCATGCTGGCTTAATGCAACGGTATTAATACTGCATATATTTGTTAGAAAGTTCTCCATAATGCAGTGAATGATTGAATGCTCATCGTTCGAGATGCGATAGCTTGTCATTTCCTGGGTTATGTGGGAGATTAGTGCTCTAACTGCTGTTTCAGCCTTGTAGTACTTTTCCCCCTTGACCTCAGATGTCTTAGTAAGACTCTGCCATATGTCTGAGTGTCTTTATTAAATGCTCACACAATTTCAACATGCTTTACAGCTTAAGGCCAGGCATATTTTTTAAATCGTGCTTTCAACTTAATAAAATGACATACGTTCAGCCGTCACTGCAATCTTCTTAGCTCAACTTGAAGATTTTTGTAAGCGTCTCTGACCACTGAAACAAAGTCATTTCATCACTGCAAGCAATCCCAAAAGTGCTTCTTTTAGATGATTGGAAAATCAATTGTCTCCATGTCTCATGATTAAACTAGTTTTAGTGAAATTAGGACAATGTAGACTTGCCCTCACGCTTAGATTCTTCTTCATTTTACTGAGAAATTTGATCAAAGAAAAAGCACAGGCGGAGGATTTGAAAAATCTGAGTGACTAATACAACACTTCTACTTGAATGTCACTATCAATCACTACAATTTTATGTGGAAGATATACAGTTACAACTTCTGTGGGGCGTGAAGAAAAAGTAATGTAACCAGTAGTGTAACTAATTACTGTTGCCAGAAAGTAATAAGTAAAGTAACAATATTACTTTTGAAATTAGTAACTTGTAATGAGTAATATATTACATCCTTTGAGTAACTAGCCCAACACTGATTATTTTATATGCCACTTTAAATCTCGCAATTGCAACTTTTTTCTGATAACTGTGACTTTATAACTCACAATTGCAACTAATAACTGCAACTTTTAACTCACAGTTGCGACTTTATAACTCACAATATCTAACAATATTATTGTATATCTTGCAATGTCACTTTAAATCTCACAGTTGCAACTTTGTTTCTCTTATTAGCAACTTTATAACATGCAATTGCCACTTTATAATTCACAATGTGAGTATATGTCACAATTTCGACTATAAATCGCAGGATGGATATTTTGTAATTGTAGGCCTAATTGCTACTTTTCAACCTTGTCTAACTTTGTACTCATTGTGATCTCAAACATTTCTCATTAAATTCTTCCAAAAACAAATTATCTGGGCTGTTCTATCCACATTTGATTAATTTTATAGTTCTGCATTCTTATCGCATGTCATCTGCTGTCTCATTTGTGTCTATTTTTTTTTTATTTCTCTCCAGGAATTTCAGCAGAAACATCTGCGGCAAAGCTGATACTTCTATAAAACATGACTGAGGACTCGCAAGCTATAAAAGCAACCTCTGAGCAACAACATTTTCCTCTGGAAAGCAGAGTGCAGAGGACAGAACCTGAGTTCAGCAGGAGCTGGGCGGCTGTGAGGTCGGAGAGGTGCATTATTTAGTGGGACAGAAGGAGTTTGCGGGCTGGAGGAGCGAGCGTGTGTTCACAGGACAGGAGGAGAGATGCGGGTGGAGGGGTGAGTGTCTCAGGTGCGAGTCAGGAGTTTCAGCTCAGCAGCTCTCTGATCAGCCAACAAGCACATCACGCCGCGTTAGCACTAGGTAGGTGAACAGACTGTCGCATCGTGTAAAGGAACGGACACTGTTTCCTGTGGTTCTAATGCCAGAACTGAGTGGGGTGCAGGAGTGCGAGCGAGAGAGGGAGTAAAAGAGATAGATGGAGAGAGAGAGGGGAGTTCAGCATGAGCAGACAGATGGAAATTACCCTGGCAAGGTATCAGAGAGAAGCTGCAACAAAGACCTTTGTTTAGTTGCTTTAGAATCCCATGTTTTTCGCAAACCATAAGATGACAGCCATGCATATTCATTCGCTCATTTGCATGCAAACTTCTGGTCCTGTCCAGATTAGCATTACATTTTTAAAATGCTGTTTTATGTTGCGAGTAAAGAGGAGGACTACCTTAGGCAGTCTCGAGCATCTTTTCAATTAAACACGCAACAAAAGTCCTTCTTTTCAACAAAAGACTCTCATGCCTGATGTCTGAACAGCTCTTACGCACAAGCACGCACATCAGCCGTTCTGGCTAATGTGAACATTTGAATGCGCCGCTTGTAAGCGCGTGCGAATACGCAGTCGTATCAGAAGAACGATGTCGCGCTTTTTACTCTAAAACAATATTCTTGCCTCCAGGGTTGTGCAATGTAAAGGCAGGCCCAGTGTACATGGCAAAATACAACAAGCTATTTCACACTACCAATTAGCAATTGTAACATGCTGGCTCTCAAAGCCCCATTAAAATCGCCTGTGGCGTAGGGTACGTCCTCCGTATTAATAGCTTCTGAAACCCTTTCTGTTGCATTAGAATGAGCCATTGAAACCTCGAACAGCAGAAAGATGGACTGTATGTTGCACTGTTCTGCGGTGTACACTTGGACATCTGGTCAGTGGGACATTTGAGAGCGAGGCTGGACCGCAGAAGCAGGACACCTAGACTTCTATCCAAAGTCAAATGAGTACTCAGAGAGGCTTAATAGGAGGGTTAAAATGGCTGGCTTCACTCTAATATGGCCTGCTTTGTCAAGTACTGAGAGTCGGAAGTTGGTGACATTAGAGGAAATTGAACTGGCATGGGAACAAGACTTCGTATGCATTTTTTGTGACCTATAAACATTATATCTCTTGCACACCATGTATTTAAATGTTTTCTTTATTTATTTGTGTGTGTGTGTGTGTGTGTGTGTGTGTGTGTGTTGTGTGTGTGTATATATATATATATATACTGTATATAATTTTTATTATTATTTTTATATTGGTGCCATATTAGTTATTGTTCAAAATTAGGGATTTTAAAATGTTATTGGTATTGTTGGTATTTGACACCATCTAGATTATAAAATTAATCTTTAATCTAATCTTTAATGAATTATTATTTTAAATAACAACAACAAGAAAAAGAAGAATTTATTCTTCAGCAAATCTCAAAATGAATATCCATTCCTTTAGTTTAGTGCATTCGATCTATGTAATTATTATTTACAAGATGCATGATATTATCAATATCATTGTGCATTGTTTTGGATGTGTCATCGCTGGATAACAAGCATTAGTTTGAAGGAAATGAGACTGTCACATTTAAGAATAGTATGACAAAGATAATTCATCACAGCACTACATTTACCATGGTCAAAATACACATAAAATACACATATTGCCCCTCTTTTTTATTTTATAGAAAAAATATATATATTTCAAATGTAATTTAGTGAAATTATATATTTACTGCTGAAATATAAATGTTAAATGTCCTGTTTCATGTTAGAGCTATTGGATGTATCATAAAACATAATAAAACAACTTAAATTTACCATTAAGTAAATTGTGGGTAATGTATCCACCTGTATTTGTGAGTCACTGAATTTGTTCATACCCAGTGTTTAAATAGGGATATTTTGTATGAGTAAAAGCAAGTGTTAAACAAGCTCTCTCACATAGTGCACATTTAAATATTTAGACCGCAGTCATTGAATGAAAACCTAGGTGGCATCATCTGTTTGTGAATGTGTAATGTGCTCCACTGTGATGGGGAAAAAAGGTGTGAGGAGCTTTTGATTTCTCACTTTCTGCCATTCCATTTCAGCATGTTTTTCTCCAATACACACTTCCTGTTATAGTACAACAATATGATCACAGGCAAGTGTCCATCTTAAAACAAAACAAAGCACACACGCACACACACGGGAAAAATATACACCGTTTTCTCCATGCATATCCAGTAGAAGTGAACTGTAATTATTCCTTTGTAGCTTAAAAACAGTATCATTAAGAATAATGGCATCATTAAATACTAGAAGCTATTACTGTGGGTGAATTTGCTGCATTGATAATGAGGCTTCAGACAGGAAATGAAGATACTAATTATGGGATAAAACGCCTACTCAGTTAATTGGAAGCAAAGAGCGAAGTGAAAAGAAAAGCATTTGCACAGAAAGGGAAAAAAACTGTACAAGATAAGTTCTTGACCTTTTCTAGCATGGAGTAATGGTACAGTACAGATCACAGCCCATGATTCAGCTCTGCATCCCAGCATCACAGGGTGTCGACCTCATGTTATGCTTTTAAAATGGCACTGAACAATATGCTGTCCTCAACAAGATTGTCCTATCACTTACACATAGTAAAGAAACCCTCATAGTTGATGTTTTTTCATTAAATGTGATTGAGGCATAACATCTAAATTGACAGGTAATATTAGGCTGCCATATGTTATTGGATTATATTAATGTAATACACAATTGCCAAATAGCTATTTAGGCATTATTTTAGCAACTCGGCCTAGCTTATTCACAATCCATTAGACATATCTCAATAAGGTTTTTTTTTTTTTTTTTTTTTTAAAAAGCATGCCTGC
>NW_015544247.1:3785484-3797625 GCF_001515605.1 Sinocyclocheilus anshuiensis
AGCATGCATGCTAAGACTTTCTAAGGATTTGCATTTTAATTAAAATGTATTAATTAAAAATTAAATTAAGCATAATTTTTTAATTATTTATTTTTCATTTGCAAATACATTTTATTAAATTGGTGTCATTTATTTATTTATTGGAAATAAAACCAAAAAATTTCTTGCAATTTAAAATGCATAGACAAGCTCTGCACTGCAAAGGACCGATTCTTTCTGTCTTTCATCTGTGCATATTTTTGTCATTCAGGAGGACCTGTTCCTGTGACAATATCTCCAAAACCAATGACAGGTCTTCAGTCCCCATCTGTGTCCCAGCCTCTTTAAGGTGTCAGATGCTTCAAGCAATTGTCACTGCCCAAGACAGAGAACTCCTAACCTCACCTGCTCTGCCTCCTTTCTTCTTCTGTGTCACTCAGGAGAGGTGTCCAGCAGTGACACATGCCAGAGGCCATCAGTGTTCTACTTAAATTTTATTTTTTGCTTCTGTCATATACTCAAGAATGTCCTTACAGTCGAAAGCCTCAAAGATTACCATTAATGTAATGCCCCATATTACCCAAGTTACTGTAATAAACAGTAGATGTACTGTTTAAAATTAAGTATTTGAATACATTTGGGATGTCAGTTTTCATGAAATATCCATTTCTGTTTAATTGTTCAGCCCTTTGTAATTGAGGGCTATCGGAATAACTCATAATCATATCGATTTCTTGCATTCAGTGCTTCAAAAGGCAATTTTGTGAGCAAGAAATAAAAATAGTTAGCACTGTTCCAAACCCACCCAGCCCAGACCGATGCAAAACATGGCATGTGAAATGAAATGTAAAAAACAAAATGAGAGAAGGTCAGCCAGGAATTCAAATGGAAGACATTTGCAGTTCCAAAAAGACCGGCAGTGTGAGCACACATCTGAACCTCAGTCCTTGCTGGAATAATTGCGGGAGCACATCTGGTGCACTTTGAAAATGAATTGGCCCAGCACTGCTATGATAATGACTGCACGGTAGTCTAATAAGTTAGGGAATGCTACATTCCAAATGTCACCCTGGGTCGGTCCAGCACTTACTTAGTTCATTTACTTGCATAGAGTTTGATTCCAGCTCCCTTCGCTACAAATTCCAGTCCCTGTTGCATTTGGGTTGCCATTAAATGTAGCAAAACACTTATTTTGCTTTTCTTTTCTTTTGCTTTTTGTTTGTTTAAACTCTCAGTAAACTGTAGCAGTAGTAATTTTATTCTAAATAAATAATTTTGCAACAGAAAGAAGTCTCTCACCAAGGCTGCATTATTTGATCAAAAATGAGTAATATTGTGAAATATTATTACAATTTAAAAGAACTATTTTTATTTTAATATATTGAAAAAAATATTTATTCAATTCTATTCAAGTTTATTTGTATAGCGCTTTTCACGATACAAATCGTTGCAAAGCAACTTTACAGCAAATTAGGTTTCTACAATATTTAGTAGTAGCTTATCAGTGGTGACTGTCAGTTAATAAACATATGGCAGAAATGTACGGAAAAATAAATTAAAGATGTAATCAAACAGACGATGAACACTATTAACAGCAATTATTATATGATGCAATCAAACTTATAGCGAAATTTGGTAGTTCTGTATGTTGTTTCAGGGTTGGCATCATCTGAGGTCCTCTGAGGGGTTGGCATCATCTCTTCTCAGGTGTTCTGAATCCAGACTGAAGCTTGTGTAAATCCTAGTTACACCGTGGCAAAAACAGAGAAACAAATAGAGACATAATCAGCGTAGCTGCTGTACCAACCAAGCAAAACGGATTTGTTTAACCCAAACTAAAGAATAATAATGTGCATTTGATCAGATATAACTGCAGTACTAGATTATGAGACGCATTATTTGAATGCTTGGCCAAAGAGATGTGTCTTTAATAATCCAAGAGATTCTGTGTACTGTAATTTATCTTGTGATAAAAAGCTGAATTTTCAGCAGCCATTATTTCAGTCTTCAGTGTAACTGTCCTTTAGAATGATGACAGTTACTTAACAGTTACTTAATATTTTTGTGGAAACCATTATACATTTGTGACCATGGAGCACAAAACCAGTCATAAGGGTCATTTTATTTTTAATTGAGATTTATACATCATCTGAAAGCTGAATAAATAATCTTTCCACTGATGTATGGTTTGTTAGGATGGGACAATATTTGGATATAAATATCAATATAAAAATCAAAATACTGAGAAAATCACCTTTAAAGTTGTCCAAATTAAGTTCTTAGCAATGCATATTTGCAGACAGATTTTTGAAAATTTGAACTTCATTTAAAAAGTCATTCTTTTGGTGGTTTGTGTTTGGCACCACTAGTGGTGCTCATTCTCTTGAAACAGGGTTGTTGCTTGAATTCATGTGGCCCAAGATGCATTTTTTATTGATGGGTCCTCTTCTGTAGGGCCCGATGCATAGACTTACTGGGACGATGCTAAAAGAGTTACACTTCCACAAATTGCTCCTAGCCAACTGTACATTCCTTCACATTTCTTTCATATTCACTGCGCCAGTGCGAGTGAATTGCACAGGGTTCTATTTTCACTCAAGGCCTGCAGTTAGGGCCCTTTTTGGCTGTTGATCTTCAGTGGGCCGGTTACGCTGTGGCGGATGCCCTAAAAGCAGCTACAGTCCCAGTGAGTCCCACCAGTCCGCTGCGCTTTGCTTGCGTTGCCTGGCAAGCATCTTCAGCTCACTCATCATCTCGTCCACTGATGTATGTATTCTTGCAAGAAATCTTGTCAGGCTGTTACTCGCCATCCAATTAGACAGCTCATCTGCGCTCGCTCACCAAGCAGAAACGCTCAACAAGGCCCACATGTGTGTAAGTGAGATTTGCGTGTTTGCGCACGTGTGCTGATAACGACCTGCGGCGCCACCTGCTGTAGGGAGCAGTAGCCCTGTGTCACAACGCCTTCTCTCGACAACATCTGGCTGAGCCCAAGGCGCCTGGAGAAGAGAGCACCAGAGCGGAATAAGGAGAAAGAGGGTTCCCTCGTAGCCGTGCGCAGGCCCAGGCAAGAACCCCTTCTGTCAGATAGCACTGCCATTGATGTGCCATTCCCCTTGTTGCCTCCTCGTTAGTCCATGCAGTAAATTAATACAATTAAGCACAGTTTTTCTCCAGGCCCACGTGGGTATTGTTCTGAGTGTGTGCTCACTGAAACCTCAATCCCCCAAGCTCATGTGTTTTACAAGGAGAGAGCGAGCGAGAGAGAATGGGGGATAAGGTTAGCTGAGTAGGCCAGCCGTTCTTTTTCAATGTGACACAGATGCGTTCATTTGTAAGATGAGCATTAAGTGCTCACTAATTTATCTACGTTCGGGTACACCTGGCAGACATCAAGCAAGGTAAATTAAACAGCAAAGTTGCACTCGCAAACTTTGCAAAACCCTCACGCTTCGCCTCATGCGAAATTGTCCGAATGTGAGGCGAACGAGCCGTCGTTACGGAAAGAATTTTCACCTTGACCTTCTCACGCCGCGTTTGGAGTCGCTCACCGAGCTATGTGACAGTTGAGGGCGACGTCGTGTTATCGGCGTGCAAATCTGGCCATGTGAACTTTGTCTACAGTGCTTTGTAAGACGCGCAACCCAATCGATGAGGAATGACAGCACCTGAGCCTTTTTTCCCCCGATCGAGTCGATATCATTGGCCCTGGGTACTTAGCAGATGTAAACTATCCCACGGTCAGGCTCATGCTAGCCTTAACCTTCATTTGCTCAGTGTGTATTTAAGTGTGTCTTTTTCACCCCGCCAAGAGCTATGGAAAGCGATAGCAGTCAACAAAAGACACAAACAGTGTGAAGCACTTAAAACAAGCGCTCCTTTCCAGGCGTGCACTACTTCCCCTTTGGCTAAAAGCTGCCAGGACACTGGAAGTACCAGGAGAAAGTGGTGTAAATAAAAGCCACCCCCTGAAGCCTGCAGCTTGGATCATACTGTGTCAGCTCTCTCCAAGTATAATAGAGGTCGAAACCCAACAGCAGCCGAGACCATGATGCCACATAAAGTGCTTTGTGAACAAACAAGACATGCGGAAGTGGAAAACAGCGGCTGTTTAATACGGTGAAACCGGCATGGCGTATCGCAAGGTCCTCTGAGACGATGTTGCCGTGTTGCGGCTAAACGTTGTCGGGTCTCTCGGTTGGGGAGGTTGGTCTTTTTTGTCCCCGCCACCCCCTCTTCGCTGCTTCCTCTGCCCCTGACAGAGAACAAAAAGGTCAGTTGTACCCTCGGCTGCCTTTGGAGCACGCTGCGCGCCGTGTTTATCAAGCACGCTAATCTATTCTTGTTACTCTCCACTTCAGAGGCAGGCACTCATCTGCGCCCTCCCTCCGCCCCAGCCTCCACCGGTCCCCCAGGGGCGGCGCTGATGGCATCTGGCCGGCGTCCAGCCAGCACGGGAAAGATGGCACGGAGCTGCCATTAAAATCAATTACATGGGTCAATGTTTTTATTAGAGGATTTCTACTCAAACTAAGTCATCATGATGGCAACGCGACTGCTGTTTCCCCCATCACAAAGCCCCCTCCTCACCCCACGACCTTTCTGTACCCACCGCTAAAGACTCGCTAAAGTGGAGGCAGGAGGAGGATCTGAGGCCATCGAAGGTTGTGGCGTTTTTTCTTTTGTTGTCGGCTATGTGACACTGTGACTATAAAGCAGTGCGTGCCCATGTCATTAGCATGTCTGGACTAGAGCTTGCGTCTTAAAGATATCATCCCTCCTTGAGGATGAAAGAATATGATTATCCCTGTTGCTGCCCTTGCGCATTGGTGGATGATATTCCGAACTTGTAAACAACTGTTGTTGTTTTTAACCTCTACCTTCAGGTAAAATATGGTACATCAAACACCATTAAACAAACATCAGAGCAGCAGTGGGGCCTTGAATTAAACATTTTACTGTCATTATAGCAACAACAGTTTTTTCTTCTTTTTCACATATGGATGTTGAAAGCAAATTACTCGTGGTGGAGTTTCAAGAGGGTTTGCGATCACCTTCCTATTGTTCTAGACATATTCACAGAAGCATACACACATACATGACTGGTAGGTGTGAATCCAAAGAGGCGCTTTGACCAAAAGAACACTCGTGGACTATTGTGGTCCCTCTCTCTTATGTTCCTGTCCCTGAAGTACTTCTGTTGAGCAGGGACAGGTAACGCCGCTACCAGCGCCTGGATTCACACCGCAATTATTCTTCTCTTATGTGTGTAACCATACAGTGCGATTCACAAAAAGATCAACTAGACATGTTCTTCCACACCGAGGTGATATAATTGTTCTGGTATTCATTTCCTTTCAGCCCATTGTAGAGCTGTTCATTTTGTAGTCTGGGAGAGAATTAGTATTTTCCCTAAAATTTACTTTTTTCAGCTCATGAGCAAAATAAGGTATAGCATTACTTGAAGAGGCTTTCTCATTTTGTTCTACTAGTTAATTTAAGTCAAGTGAATTTTGAAGATGTATGTTTTAAAAAGTGTTTTTAAAAGTGTGTTTTTTGGAGAACTGCTGTAGTTCTTATGCTAACTTGTTAGCGTCTTTGTGCTTTTCAAACTTAGAGGCTTCAAAAATCCCATTTGAATTATAACTTTGTTAAAATGTCAAAATAAGAATGACTCTTAAAAAATAAAGCACTAATTTTACTAATAACAAAATAAAAAAATGTTATTTTAAAACCCATTTGAAATTCCTGAAGGAACCCATGTTGAATTAGTCTTCAGAGCTGGCCTAAAGATTGACGACATGATTCCACTGGAATCTCTTACCAAAATCATACACTTTAGTTCTATCAACCAGGTACAATTTGAAACCACTTGATGCTGAGTTCTTGTGTGGCTCAAACTGGACACCCAAATAGAGGGTAGTGGGATGAGGTCAAGGAGGTAAATAAATAGCCCTGTTCGGGTCTTCCAAAGTAATCAGGGCCAACAGCTGGGGGTGCAGGAGCGTTCCTTTCCCTGTGGAGATCACCCCTCCTGTGCTCCGCAGAAGGCCATGCTTCAAACAGACCCACTCAGAGCCCTGACCTTTGAGAGGGAGTGAGCAAAAGCAAAAAGGGAGCACAGGAAGTTGTGAAAGATGGGCTGATATGTAGAGAGAGGGAGCGAGGATGGACGAAAGTGAGAAAGGAGGTTAACACCATATGAGATTTCGCAGCAGTGACAAAATTTGTCAATAACTCAACATGAGAACTCTACATTCTTCCCTGAGGCACTGATAATGGCAATTTCGAAAGAAAATAAATGTAGAAGTGCCTTATCCGCAGAGACAACCCTGCCAGGCATATTTTGTCCGAAAGATGAAAATGCTCCCTCTGCAAACAGTATATGGATTTAGGAAGGCATATCCAATCAAATGTTTGCATTACATCAGGTCTACAAAGATGTCTGGGCCCCATTCTATATCATATGTGAGTTTTATTGTGCATTTAATTGTTGATTAAAGCACTAATTTTACTAATAACAAAATAAAAAAATGTTATTTTAAAACCCATTTGAAATTCCTGAAGGAACCCATGTTGAATTAGTCTTCAGAGCTGGCCTAAAGATTGACGACATGATTCCACTGGAATCTCTTACCAAAATCATACATTTTAGTTCTATCAACCAGGTACAATTTGAAACCACTTGATGCTGAGTTCTTGTGTGGCTCAAACTGGACACCCAAATAGAGGGTAGTGGGATGAGGTCAAGGAGGTAAATAAATAGCCCTGTTCGGGTCTTCCAAAGTAATCAGGGCCAACAGCTGGGGGTGCAGGAGCGTTCCTTTCCCTGTGGAGATCACCCCTCCTGTGCTCCGCAGAAGGCCATGCTTCAAACAGACCCACTCAGAGCCCTGACCTTTGAGAGGGAGTGAGCAAAAGCAAAAAGGGAGCACAGGAAGTTGTGAAAGATGGGCTGATATGTAGAGAGAGGGAGCGAGGATGGACGAAAGTGAGAAAGGAGGTTAACACCATATGAGATTTCGCAGCAGTGACAAAATTTGTCAATAACTCAACATGAGAACTCTACATTCTTCCCTGAGGCACTGATAATGGCAATTTCGAAAGAAAATAAATGTAGAAGTGCCTTATCCGCAGAGACAACCCTGCCAGGCATATTTTGTCCGAAAGATGAAAATGCTCCCTCTGCAAACAGTATATGGATTTAGGAAGGCATATCCAATCAAATGTTTGCATTACATCAGGTCTACAAAGATGTCTGGGCCCCATTCTATATCATATGTGAGTTTTATTGTGCATTTAATTGTTGATGCTTTTATGAATTCCTAGATTGTTCTGTTCAAAACAGAGATGTTTTCACAGCGACAGGTCTGTTAGTTCTTTTTTTTTTTTTTTTGGTAACTCAATTTTTATGTGTAAACAGGATTAGATGCCATTGGAGTGCATCACTTTTAAAACTTTGAAAAAAATAATAATAATGAGATAATGAAAGTCTGTAATCAAGAATAATGTAACAATAACATTTAAAATCTTTCTCCTAATTTTTGTCTTTATTTTCTCTTTTGTAAAGTTCAGAAATTTTGTTGTAGCTTCCTAAAAACTTTTCTTTTTGAATAGCACTTTTGATTTCTTTTGATTGCTCTCAGTAAATATCAAGGGTTTTGAGTATGATTAAATATTTACATTTATTTAGCTTTACAAATAACATAAGTATCTTATATATAATTATAATTTATATGCATATTTATGTATTTATTTTAAAAGTTTTAAGCCTGTATTTTTTATTTATTTATTTTTTTTAAATAAGCTATAACATTGCTGTCTTGTTGACAACCAATCGCTTCATTGCTGATCATGGATTCATACAATTTAACTTGATGCACTAATCATATCCGCATGTACAACTGAACAGCTGAGAATAATGATCATATTAAGAAGATCTAGCATATGTCAATTTATCTCACATGTATTACTGTAAGTGACATACAAACAATAGGGTTGGATCTGTTTATACACTCTCACAATCATTTGTTTTGGCAAATGTCTAACATTTACATTTACTTTTATGCATTAAGCAGACATTTAGTTTGAAAGAATAAACATTTGATTTGAAATAATTAAATAAAATTAAAGTTTAAAATGAGTCAATTTATTTATGGATATCAGTTGTTTACCAAAAAAGTTTCAAATCAACTTAAGACTCGATTTTTACAGAAAAATAAGCATTTAAGTTGCTCAATATTTTCTTGGTTTTCTCAGGAGGTATCTTCATTGACAGAATGGGCTGCTGCAGCATAATACAGGTTTTCCTTCACTCTTGCTGAAGGCATGACTGTTATACCACCCGACTGTCTCCATCCTTGGCCCATCCCAGTCTTTTAACCAGCCATCGGGCTGCTTACAGCATATGCGACTTTCTCCGCTCTCCGCATCTGGCCCCTGACCCATTCTGTCTCTCTTTTTTTGACTCTTCTAAACAGGTGTTCACTAAATGATTATAAATTGGTGGCTGAGTAAACATTCATCGTGGATCCATGCAGGGCCTGGGCTAATATAATTAGAACCCAAACATCAGGACAGTGAGGCCTCCCCATCTGTCCAGTTTGTCCTCCGCCATGCAACTTTAAGGAAAAACGGATGAAGGGATGGAGAAAAAAAATGAGCGCCCGTCCCCTGTCGCCCTCTGCCAAGGCATTGAACAGCATGCTCGATTTGTGAGACGTGGCAGCTGGCCTATACCTGCGAGCATCTTGAGAAAGGACGGTAATTGTCTGGAAGAGTGTGTTTGTGAGAGTGAGCACGTGTACGTGAATGTGTGTGTGAGCGGTGCGTTTCCAGAGGATGGGCAAGGAGATGGCAGGTTCCTAAGGGATGAGGAGGAGATCTGTCTCAAGGACACACAGCGCTCATCTCTCTAGCTCACCTTCCGTTTATCCCTTGCTTTCCTCCCTCATCTCAACCTCACCTTGCCTGCATTAAATTACACTCTGTCAAAAACTTATTTTGGGCCCTGTTTCCCAAAAGTGCTTGGCTTCGTAAGTCACTTTCACAACATGAGGGAATATAATTCAAACCCATCAAGCCAATTTCAAAGATTTACTCGCTTAATTGTTTGGATAAGGGCAATAAAAACAGGCCATTGATAAAATAATGTTGAAAATGAAATTGAAAATAAAAGCCTGGATCAAGTAGGCTGGTTCAGACCAGTTTACAGCAGCCCGTTTGCCTTATCTGATCTCCCAGGCTGGTTTACCAGTTTAAGTGAGGTTTTGGACACTCACTAGCTTTGCCAGGTTGGGACATTAGCTAGACCAATTAGACCAATTTTTTTAGCTACTCTACGTTGTGCTTAAAAACACCCATAACCAGTGGTAAAATAAAATAAAATTAAATAAAATTAAATAAATAATAAAAATTAAATTAAATTAAATTAAGCAATGTCCAATAAACAGCTAATAAATTAATAATAATCAGAATAAACAGTTTTTCTGACAAATAATATACTGAATGTTATATTTCAAGTAATATGTAAACTAAGTGTACTGTTTATGGTTTGCCAAGCAACATAGCCACTTGGTGCATTAATACAGAATTTGCAATAATAGATAATCATTTTACAATAGCATGTAATGTGACTCATCCAATCAGAATGTAGGTATTTTTTGCATTTTCATATTGGTTTCAACATGGCTGCATTGTGTGCAACAGACCTGCATAAAACCAGGAAAAGACTGTACTGGAAAACAACATTGTCTAAGCTGGTTTAAACATTTTTGTTTTCTTTTCATAAAAAAACAAACAAACAGACAAACAAAAAAACAGGAGATATTTTGTGTTGTTGTATTAAAGAAGATTTATCTTCTAACCAGAAAAACAGCACTTTGGTCTTCTGAAGGCATTTCAATATCTATTTCCATTTGTCTCACCCTCTGTTTCTTTCTCGCACCAGAAGAAGCTCTTCTGCACTGCTGAGTCTTCCTCTGAAACACTCAGGCAGAAAAAAGTTGGGAAATGAACACCAGTCTGACCAGCGGAGGCCTGAAGGTCTGCCATCTGCCACCATGCCTGAGTCGCGGCGGCAGCCACCTTCAGAACATATGCATCAAAGCCCTGGGTGAGTGGACTGAAGGAGTCCCGCAGAAAGCCAGCAGAAGTCCCGCCCCAGGGCTGAGAACCGAAACCAGGCGGCTCAGCAGAAGAGGAGCTGACGGCCATCTTTGCCATCTCTTTTCTCCAGTAAGGCCCACCAAGGTCAGGAGGACAGCATACCGGTGAGGGCCCGCCAGCAAAGGAGGAAGAGAGCTTAGCAGGGACTGCTCTCTCGCTCTGTCCCTCTCTGTGTCTGTCAGGGCCTCAGGCGTTCTCCTTAACAAAAAGCTCACAGAGGGGAAAAACACTGCAACTCTTTTATCTCTCTTTCTCTTTCTCCTGCTAACAGAATGTAGGAGGAGGTACTGGGCATGCCATGACAGCAGTGGGCCCATTTGTTTAAATTACAAAGGGATTCTGTTATTTGTTGTTAAACGGATAGTTCACCCAAAAATTTTAATTTGGTCATTATTTACTCACCCTCATGCTGTTCCAAACCTATATGCTGTTTTTTTTTTATTTTTGTCTTTTTTTCTTTTTTTCTCATGGTACTCAAAAGAGTTATTTTGTCAAATATTCAGACAGATATTTTCAATACAGCGATAGATCATGACCACATCTATCAAACTCAAAAAAGGACAAAAAAAAAAACTCCCCAAAAGTGCTCCATTTGACTTTAAACTATATTCCAAGTTTTCTCAAGCAACACCATGGATTTATGAAGAACAGACTGAAATTACTCCTTTTAAAGTCTGAAAAAAAAAAACATATTTTTTACAAATAAAACTGTCTATTAAACATTTGGGTACAGTTTAAAAAAAAAGAGGAAAATGTACTATGTAATGCAATATTATATATAATGCATTTTAAACTTATTTTAATGCATTAATTATACTTTGTAATGCACCCTATATAATGCATTGTATGGTCTCATGAATAATTGTAACCACAGTTATAATACATCATAATACATCTATTCATTGAACACACCTTTAGATAGTAAAATGCATTAAAACACATGCCAACCAATTTCAGGTGTAACAAGGAATCTGCAAACATTATAATGTATGCATTCTAACTTTGGTTACAATTCTTTATGAAAATATATAATGTATTGGGATGTTGATTGTGAATACATTTATAGTGCATTATACATAAAGGCTTCAAGTGTTACAAAATTATATTATATTATATTACAAAATATCTTCATGGAACATGATCTTTACCCTAATGATTTTTGGCATAAAAGAAAAATCGATTAATTTGGACCCATACAATGTATTGTTGGCTATTGCTACAAATATACCTGTGCTACTTATGACTGCTTTTGTGGTCCAAGGTCACATATTATAAATGTGTGTAGTGAAAATAAAGAGTTTTGTAATAATAATGAAAAGTTGCATTTATAAAAAGTTATATTCATGTAGTTTTAAATATGATACACATAGCTTTAGAGTTACAATATATTTTATTCCCTAATTTCTGTCCAGTGATCCACTGTTAACTGGATCTTCGAGCCAGTGAGTTGAACCTGAGAACTAGATATGCGAACAAATCTTTACTTTGAGTCAGTTCTATTCTAAGCATCCAGCTCACGAATCAAACTAATCTAGGCTGGGTTTACCAAAACATCATAAGCATGAGAGGATTGTTGAAACCATTGCCACCACTGGACTCTTACACAATGCTTTTGGCAAACGCAGTCCTGGTTCTTAAGTTCAATTTAATAAAACAGTGGCTTAAGATATAATAATTGCAGTATCCAAAAGTTGTTAAAAACAACATACACCTTCAAGTGTATTTGTAGAAAAATGACAGTATAAAACAGCCCAGTTTCAACGTGTCATATATCCTGACAGATTTTCTCTCTCTTTGGAGAGGGTAAAATGGTATTGGAGCGTCTCCTCAGAGACAGATGGGGGTTTGTGGGTGGCAGGGCTGTGGGCAGTCCTTCCTGACTTAAGGGTTAATAGCCAGTCCACAGGGCTGATCCACCTGCTTTTTAATTAGTGTTTTCAGTGCTCACTCGCCCATGCTTATGTGTCAAGTTTGAGCTAGTATTACAGGTTCAGC
>NW_015544247.1:3797733-3811591 GCF_001515605.1 Sinocyclocheilus anshuiensis
CAGCAGTCAAGATTAAGTTATACACTAAATCAGTGTGACAGCTGATAATATTAAATAAATGAATAAGAAGACAAATAAATATAAAATACTCATCATTGAGGAACAAAATGAAACACAGCATTAAATAGTTAATTTTAGTACAGCTATGAATTTATTCATGTTAATTGTGTTAATTATGCTAAAGAATGCATCCACAGCTTTCTTTATGTAAAGATATACAGTCTTTATACCATTTTTAGTTATTTTTAATAATTTCGCTGAAAACAAGTAAAAGTATTTTGCCAATTAATGCTTGTATGAGACTTTGACAACAGTTAATATGATAGAAGCAAAACCGCTTTTGTATCATAAAAGGAAAAATACAAAAGTCACGTTGTGTCTTTTAAGATAATTTGTGTCATTTAAGGTGTCTTTATGTTTTATTAATTATTAATACGGTGTCTCTGTTCTTTATTGATTTATCGTTCTTTATTTATTATTTAATATTTACAACATTAGTTCTACAGTTATGTAGTCTGTGTATATGTGTAAATATTTCACACAAAAATGAAAATTTTGTCATTTTTTACTCACCCTCTTCTGTTCAACACAAAAGATATTTGGAAGAACACTGTAAAAAGTAATCATTGAATCTACTTAAGAAAAGCGAGTAAACATAACTGATTTTTACAAATTTGTTGAATTTACTTAATTACACTGTGTTATGTGAACTTTCAGGTGGATGCAATAGTTAAACTAAACAACTTTAGTAAACAGTACTTAAGAGCATCTAGTTTGTTGGATTAAAGGTATGTTTCCATTGTCTGGTGCAAAGAACAATGAATACAGTTTTAGAGTGAATACAATTTGAAATGGTTAAGGTTTTTTTTAAGGTTTTTTTTTTACAGATAGGGTTCTGAATCTTTTTTTCTTCAAGCTGTCAAATGGTGGGTCTCATCAGTAAGAATGACGTGTCAGCATACAGAGATGAAGTGCAAATGTTAACAGACTGGTGCAAAAACAACAATCTGTCTCTGATTGTGGACAAAACAAAAGAGATGGCTGTGGATTTCAGGAAGACACAGTGCAATCACTCCCTGCTGAACATCAAACTAACTCACTGCATTTAATGCCACATCTACTGAAATCATTTTGGAAGGTACAATTGTATTGGACGATCTGGAAAATCCTCCCCAAGATATGCCTGCTCTTTGGACTCATAGTGCAGTATGTGCAATTTTTCTTACAGTGTTAAATTGTTGATTTGATAGCATGCCTAAAAAGTAATGACTTGAAGTAACATTGTTTTAAACAAATAAATGCCCTATTGTTGTGCTAACAATCTGTTTTCTGTCTTTGTATTAACAACTTCAAGTTTTGAGTACAGCTTACTTGAGAAATTGAAGGCAATCTGTTTCCACACATTTGTCTAGTAATGTGAACAAAGCAGACTTGTTAAGAGAACTGTTTTGTTTGAGTTCTGTGCACTAAGCTTAACTTAAATCTCTAAGTTGGCTGAACTTGTCAAATTGAGTTAGCAACACTCAAGTTTTCTGGTAACCTATACATATACACAAGTTACCTATACAAAGTTACAGTGAGTTTTAACTCAAAAATTATAAACTAATTTGCTTGAGAAATCTGAGGCAATCAGTTTCCACAGGTTTTCCAAGTAAGTTAATTCAACTCATTACTTTTTACAGTGAATGTTGGTAACCAAACAGTTGGAAAAAGATACTATGGAAGTTAATGGCTACCAGCAGCTGTTTGGTTACTAACATTCTTCAAAATATCTTCTTTTGTGTTGAACAGAAGAAAGAAATTCATACATTAATTTCACAACATGGGGGTGAGTAAATGATGACAAAATGTTCATTTTTGGGTGAACTATCCCTCTAAGAATTCAGCTTTTCTTTTTCTGCAGCTTTCCTTTTCTTTTTTCTTTTTTTGTTGTTGGTATATACAGATCTTCAAATGCAGCTAACAGAGCAGATCAGCTAACACCTGCCTGTGTTTAACTGTTTTTTATTAATCACAGGGATACAATGAATATTTTATTAAAATATTGTGCATTATTATAGTCTAAATATGCCCACAAAGCATAATCAGGTCAAATAAATTCATTGAATATGTAGGTTTTTATATACATTTTGTCTAATGTATTTTCTCAACGTCAAATCATGTTCATCATGCCTTTCTATTCTGTAGCACCATCCTTGCAAATTCAAACAGTGACTTTTCTTATTTTTTTTCTTTTTTTTTTTCTGTAGAGTGCCAGAGGGGTACAGGTGAAACGCTTGCCCTATGTGGCACTAAATAAATCAGCACAACCTTTGGCTTGACCTTTTTTCATCCTGCGAACTTTTCCTGACCTTACAAGACATGCTCGGATTAAAGGCTCTTTCTTCTGGCTCACCGGTGACCCAGCACCTCCACCCCTCCGCGCCCTACCTATCTCCCATCTGACTAGACTGCCTTCCCTCCCCTGTAGGCAGATGAAGTTCAATCCATCCCTACTTTTGTTTCATATCCTTAAGATCTATCACTTCAAAAGCCGCGGCTCACTGTGGCCACCACTGAACACCGCGAGAGGCCACTCAAGAATCACCTCCATCAACACTGTCAGGACCCTGAAGACCTTCAGCTCCACGCTAGGGGCCCCTCTGTCTGCCTCAGGGGGCCCCCTAAGCCCCATGGCACCCAGAGGCCCTGTAAAGGATATCAAAGATGAAACATCAATGGGAGCCACTTGAAGGATGCGCAACAGAGCTGGAGAAAAGGCCACATTAGAAAATATGACGCCAGAAATCTCGCCGGGAATCGAAGAGAGAGGAGGCGTTCTTCTTTTGAAACACCCAAGTTAGAATCATAACACAGAAACGTCACTTACTAAAAAAGGCATTCAGGTCAACATACTGCTTACATACTGCATTATGTCAAATGTTAATTATTAATCATTTAGCATACCAAGGAATTGTACAGTAAATTTACACTGCTGTTCAAAAGTATTTGGTAAAACAGATAAAAAAAAAATAGTAAAACATTTTATAAAAATTAATAATTTTACTCGGCAAGGATGCATTAAATTCATCAAAAGTGACACTCAAATACTTATAATGTTACAAAATAACTTTTATAACTTTTCTATTCATAAAAGAATCCTTAAAAAAAGCGCCAGAGTTTCCAGAAAAATGTTGAGCAGTACATTTCAACACTGATAATAATAAGAAATGTTTATTGAGCATCAAATCAGCATTTCTGAAGGATCATGCAACACTGAAAACTGGAGTAGTGATTGCTCAAAAGCAGCTTTGCCATTACAAGAATAAATTACATTATATATATATATATATATATATATATATATTTGTAATTATATTTCACAGCATTTTCAATCACATAAAAGATACTTTTTTTCAAAAAATATTAAAACGTCTTACAGGCCCATATGTCAATCAATCAAAATCAAATTAATTACATGATCAGAATTACCACATATACAATAATTTAACATGCATGTGCATGTGACAGATAAAAGCAGGAATACACAAATGCCACTGGCTGGCTCTCCATTTCGCACAGCATGAGTTCCATCTGCATTATTTTTTCATTGCTGTTTATACATTTTGGCTGACGAGTCACATCTTACACCATGAAAATACCTATGTAATTTATAGAGGCATTATTAATTTTTTTTTTATCAATGTAAAATAAATAAACAAATAGACAAGCAAACTAATAAATAAATAAATCACACTAAACTATGGATTAAATTAGAAATAATTTAATAAATTTATTTCCAATTTGTAATTAATTAAAAATAATAATAATTGAATTACATACTTTTTTTTGTATACAGAAGAACAAAGCAACAACATCTGTCACATAAAAAGAAAAGAAAAGAAAAGAAAAGAAAAGAAAACAAAGAAAACCAGTCAATAAACATGGATTACGTCTTCTGGAGAAAACAGGCAACTGTTCTGTCCTGAAAAGGCAATCCTCTCAGTCTTTTGTGACGGCCTAGTTTATCTGAAAGTTGTCCCCAAGCAGCGGCTAAAGGAGTCTGTCCAAGCGTTTGGAAAGCTACTAAAGGATCAGGGGTGTCTGATTATGATCCGCTATTCTACTCCAGCCTTCTGGGTCGCCCTGCTTACTTCCTTTTTTTCCATTTAGGCGAGTGAACAAAGCGCAGATCTGGCATTATGGATTAGCAATGTACCTTTTTACCTGACTTGGAAGCTCGTAGCGGAGAATGTTTTATCTGACAGCGCTTTCCCATTAATATGGCTTTTTTTGTTTCTGCAGCCTTGTGTCCCATTTAAACCGGAAGGGCCGGACGATCTGCTTGGCCGGTCGCTGCACCTCCCCACAATCCTTTGGAGGGTGCAGGAGGATCACCACAGAAATACACTGATTAGCCGATTGCTAACACCTTCAGGGGTGTCGGAGGGTTTCTCTGAGAGCGCCTCACAGCGAATCTTCTACATAGTCTGCTGCTGTCGTGATAACATTGTTAGCCGGTCTGAATGTGTCAGTAAAACCATTGCTCCAAATTTGCAGATCGGCTGAATGCTCTCAACACTGCTCCTCAAAAGCAGCTCATGATTGAGCGAAGGAGGGGTGGAGGCCGGGCAAGTGAGTGGGCCATGTGTTTGCGAGAAGAGATGGCTCCCTTCGCACCGCCACACACACAGACACACTAGCCAGCCTGCACTGGCCAGGATGAGCAGCTTTTTTGGAGCCAACGGAGAAAACATGGCACAATATGCTGGGAAGTCTGGAGGTTACGGGAGAGCGAGCTGATAAAGGATGACCCGTGAAATCCTGCATTTGCAAACAAACACACGGCTGTTTGATAAAGCTTAGCGAAACACAGCAGGCGGGGAGAGGGAAAAGATACTCTTTTTCAGTATCTCTCTTGTGATGTTGAGATAAAGCTGCGCTTCTGATACCATGCCCAAACTTCCAGCCAATGAGAGCAGAGCATAGTTCTACACGCTGAAATTGAATCTTCTTCATTAATTGTGACATTTCAATTGTCGTCAGTGTGTGTTTGTATGGGGCAGGTTTGGCCTACAAGGAAAATGGTCTCATAAAAATACTAAATAATGTCTGAAATTGCAGGAAGAGTTAGATTTAGAGGTACATTTAGGACACAAATATCATTAGCTCATCAAAAAAAAACAAAAAAACAATGGAAGTCAATGGAAAGTCTGCACTGGGGAACTGAAATTACCCAAAAACAAAAATGGACAAAATAGTTTTGGATTATTTAGCGCTTCTCCAATGATGCGTTTTGCACACTATATGGAGAAGTTACAACAGATAAACATGGCAGCTGTGTGGACGTACTTCATCGTGACCAAAAATTATGCTAGCGTAGCAATATGTAAAATTTGTTTTGGCTGAAATATAGATTGGCAGCTCATTGCCGAAGAACTTTACTACAACAGTTTAATTTTTAACCTGAATACACAACAACCTTAATAGCATTCTGAGATCAGTTACCCAAATTTCATTATCTAAACTTTGGTGTTCATTGTGTCTATGCAAATATAATGTGACAGCAAGAGCCTTTAAGATATTGTTCTCTACCCACTAAACCCAGATCATAAATTTGCTGAAAGGACTACATGTCCATAATCCAGAAATGTAAAATCCAGGCAGTGCCAACGGTATCTTTCCTCCTCGCTCCTCTGGCTGCCTGCTACCTCAGCCAACGTGGTTGCCATTCAGAATAGGCATGAGAGAGTAGCAATATTAGCATTCTACTACAGACAGTAGATACTACATTCTATCCCAATATCAACGGCTTAAAGTACAGTCACATTAGCTATCCACCTTTTTCTTCCTGTAAAAATGAGTGCAGCCATTGGTAAATTCTGTGGGTCTAGCTTCCAGTCTCACCCACGTCCAGCTATTTTTAGCTGTACAAAACAGTTTGTTTTGCTGCTTGATATTGAAAATTGGTGTGTCTTACCATATTATTTTAATGTGTTATCTTAATTATCAACACACTGTTTTGTAGTACAAACAGTTTTACCGTTTACTGCACGTTGTTATTCTTCTCATTATTTCCCTATAGCAGCTAATGAACGGGAAGTCTTGCCCATAGGATTACTTCCGCATTGAAGAAAAAGGTCGACACATTTCAGCACAACTTTGTGTGCAAAAAAAATATTTATTGTCCATTGTCAGTAGCGTAGTGAAGCACAGCTCACACATAAGTCACTTTCAAAATAAGCAGCTTTCTGTTGGGATTTCAAATTACTTGATCAAAATCTGTGTGGGAAAATTTTTCGCCCTCACATGTATTTCTCTGATCACATGAATTCCTATAGGAATGAATGGATCTCACCCATGAAATTTCACCAAGAAATGGAGCAAACTTTAATTTACACACACACACACACACACACACACACACACACACACACACATACAGTATTACGGTAAATCCAACAGTCCTTTTTTGCTAAACTAGCAAGGCTACTAAAATCTGTTTTACACCTGGTGGTAAAGAGAAAGCCACATGAATCAAAATTAGGCACAAGTAACTTTTCAACAAGCTGAGGGATATACTCATATATAAAAATGATGTGTCAATGTATGTTTTTTTAACTGTAAATAATAATTTGACTTGTACTTTTTAACTTCCAAAAACATCTTTTAAAACCTACCACAATTATTAATATGAAATACTTTACTTTAAAAGTGTGCCAGCTTTATTTAAAACACTGCATGATGTTTTATTATCTAATGCAGCTGTTTATTCAAGAAAGGCACCTGTACTCTTTCTTATAATGGTGAATCTGAAAAAAAAAAAAAAGTTCTATCCTCTCTCATGCTGTTGTTTTAACAACAACTTTCACATTGAGACAAAATGCACGCTCCCATCCTCTGTGAGGACGTCTGGAAGGCTAAAAGGCACAATCTGTTTCCCTTTGTTAAGATCGGTGTTAAAACAAAGCTGTGTCGGCCATCCATTTCGCCATGGGAAAAACAAAACGCTGTATGCCTGCATTGCAATTAAGATCTTTTAAAAGAAAAGCAGCAATGGAAAACAACAATCCTTCAACTGTGAGGCATCATCAAGCACCTACGATTTGCACAAATAAGCATAAAAACAAACAAATAGTCCATTATCTCCTTTTGAAATCTATAATGTGTAATTTCTTTATCTTCCTGATTATGGTACTTTGTGATGCTTGAATGGGAAGCCTTGCAACCTCCCCCTTTCTCGCCACTACAACAAACCGCCAAAAAACGGAGAGTGCATTGAAATCCACGTGGGTAGAGAAATTGAAGGGGTTAGGGCGAGGAGCAGGGTGTAATGATAACCTTGTTGGGATGATCCTTTCGCTTCGGTTCCATTTTCTCCAGCTGCATCGCTTCGCTCTCTCTGCATGAATGAAGGTACATCTGCAAGAAACCTCCCACTTATTCTATTTTCAGCTCACTTTCCCATAATTCCTCTCCCTAAAATTGTTTGCACAACAATGCTGCAAAACATCTGCAAAAACAGATAATTAATGTGTCAAGTCAAACTAATGCATTTTATATGAAGACTATGCTTCACTGGTTGTAATTATAACACATCTCTCTCTCTCTCTCTCTCTCTCTCTCACTCTCTGAAATGATTACTTGTTTGATAATGCCTGGCATCACATGGAAGCACTTATTCATGGAGTGTGTGTGCTCAAATGTGTTAGCCACCTCCACCTTGATGGTTCATCGAGCAGAAAATACAGAGTGTCCATCTCCAAACCTGTGCTCAGCGGTCAGTCTGGCCACCCATCAGAGAGGATGTGCTACAGTTCTTTTTGTTTGAGGAAGACACATAAAACCAACCCAACCAATGCAGATATATAAAATAAGCAGTACTTGAAGAAACAAAGACGTGATATTAAAGATTTCTGAATTTGGGGAAAAAATCTTAATGTGTAACATATGCAGGTGTTATTTTAGTTTTAGTATTATTGAGATACTATTTTATTAATCTTTGAGATACTGTTTAATTAATCAGTCAGTTCACTAAAACTGAAATAAATAAAAAAATTACTTGAATTACCTGAAATAAACGTTAAAATAAATACTTGTTGTCATTTGGTTGGTTTGTTTTGTTCTATGTATGTTGTATATGTATTTGTATATCATATCGTCTCTGTATGTACAAAACCTGTTCTTGAAAAAAGTGGAATAAAATAAAATATTTAAAAATATATATATATATTTTAGCTAGTTAACGGGAACATTTGTAATTTTAATTTAACTTTACTAAAATAACTAAAACTAAAACTGCAATAAAAATGTACTACTAACATGACAAAAACATAAAAATTACAATAACAACGGAAAATATAAAAATAAAACTGATTCAAAATATTAATAAAAAATATCCTAGTATCTCAATAATACTACAATAAAAACTGTAATTCGTTTTTATTTTAATTTTAGTTTTAATTAGTTGTTTTTGTTATTATGTATAGTTTTTAATTATATATTTATTTTCAGATCTTTATTATTTTTTACTCATTTTAGTTTAAAAATGTTGCCTTAGACACCAGCTGAAATAGTTAACTAATAGCTATAAAAATATATATACTTTTAGTTAACTATAATTATCATCACCAAATCTTCATTTATTTGGATCAAAAGTACAAACAGTAATATTGTGAAATATATTTACAATTTAAAATAACAGTTTTCTATTTATTATTGTAAAATGTCTTTTACTTCTGTGATGGCAAAGCTGAATTTTCAGCAGCCATTACTCCAGGCTACAGCGTCGCATGATCCTAATATGCTGCTTTTTTATTATTATTATTATCAATGTTGTGCAGCTTAATATTTTTTGGAAACCATGATACTTTTTTCCAGGATTCTTTGATAAATATAACGCTTAAAAGAACAGCATTTATTCAAAATATAATTTTTGTAAAATTATAAATGCTGTCTTTATACTTTTTTAAAATAAATATAAATATCTTTAGTGTATAAACTAATACATAAAACCGTACTTACTGTAATAACAAAGCCTCATCAGCTTGATTCAAGTTTGATTCGAGTGCTGCCTGCATTATTAAAGACCACACAACAGTGTTTATAAAAACCTCAGATTTTCTCTACATCAAAAATGCCAATTGCTTTTCATATCGCACAAATAATAGAGTTCAGACAGAGTACAAATTCACATCTCCAGGTGTGAGAGGCATTCAATGTGTGCAGGAATCTGAGGCAGGCAGGTCCCCGGCGAGTGGCTCCTTTTCACCCGGTCAGCAGGACAGGAGCCGAGCGAGCCAGCGGACCAGCAGGAGTGAGCCCCTCCTGGGGTAAAAAGCAGCTCCTGCTGCCCCTGCCGCACAGCACAGCTCCAGAGCTGGGGGCGAGACAGGGGGAGGCCACTTCTATTGGACAGGAGACTCACCATCAGCCAATAGGACAGCAGGGAGCAGTCTGATGCCAGGGGCCTCATCTCCAACTACAGGTGGCTGCAAATACATAATCAATTCTGTCATTTCTCACCTACAACTGGGAGCTTGGATCGGTGTTAGACAGCTTGAGGTTCGTGTAATGAGCTTGTTGGACGGACATTGCCTTATTGGTGTGTTTTAAGATTCTTAAAGCATATTCATTATTTTCAGGCTATAGTCCTATTTATTATTCTTCATCAGTATGAATAATAGAGGATTCAGAAAGTATCTGAATTTGACCATTGTTACATTAAAGGGATAGTTCACCCAAAAATGAAAATGATGTTTAATCCCCCTTATGTTGTTCCAAACCTGTGTGAGCAGTATGGAAAAAGTAGGGAAATGTGTATAGTCCATATGGAAGTCAATACCAGCAACTGTGCAAGGTTACCAGCATTCTTCAGAATATCTTCTTTTGTGTTAAACAGAAAAAAGAAATCCGTACAGCTTTGGAACAACATGAGGGTGAGTAAATAATGAAAATTTGTCATTTTTGGGTGAACTCTCACTTTAAAGAGCTTTTTATTTTAATTTTTAATTAATTAATAATTTTTTTTTTTTTTTTTTTGTATAAATTAATGTATTTAGGTTATATTTTTGATTAAAATAAAAAAATAAATTAATAAGTAAATTTAGATTATAATTAATTAATAATAAATGAATATATATTGTACCAATTTGTTTAACTGTGCATGCACATATTTTTTTGAATAGATTCTATAGTACACACACTTTAAAAAAATGCATGTTTATAAAAATGAAAAAAAAAAAAAAATGCTGGCAAAATATAACAAAAATAGTTGGATTTATTAAAAATTAATATGGATTTCATAAATGATCTTATTTTTGCCTCCTATAATGATATTACATTCAGTTCATTATAATTAATATGCTGACTCAACCTCTTTAATTAAGCGATAAAAAAAAAAAGTATTTTAATTGATAAACAGTGGATAGTGGCCAATAGTCAACATTTTGAATTTAATAAGCAAGTGTAAAAGGACTGGATTGTGACAACATCTATTTACAGATTCACTCTTCAGATAAGCTTTAGTGACTTTACAATGCTAGTATTCCTGTGGTATGATTCTCAGAATAAATCTCTATTTCTATTAGTGGCCACATAATCTGCAAAGTATTTATTAACCAAATAGATTACTTAGATGCAAGCGAGTCACACAACAGTGTGTCTGTTTTGAAGCAAACCTGCATGTAAAACAATTCTAAAATTAAATCTATAAATAAGATATAAGATAAAGATTACTGTTGAACCCTTTTATTTAAAAAGGAATTGTCGGTTTCAAAATTATATTGCTTTAAAATGGCTTTAAATTTACATACTATTCTCAACTGGACTGATGTCTACACATCAGGAACCACAAACTGGGCTAAATATGAAGTAACATCAAGCTGTGTTTACTTATATAATACACTGTTCACTCTGATGCCTGTCAGCTAATGAACCGTTCTGCATCAAATACCCAAATACTGAGGTCACGGGCAAATTAATGAAAGCTTAAAACAATAAAACAAAACTTTCTAAATGTATAAAAAATTATGCAACATTTTTGCTTTATTGTCTTACTTATCATTTGCAAGGGTTTCTGCATGGCATGACTGACTGTGAATATGTTTACATTCACGCCAGCATTATTCTGAATGTATTGATCGGTCACCAGGATTGCTGATCAATGTTCTGAACTACTGTAGGTTCCTGCACAATAAACGTCTCTCACGAAACAAAAACTAAAATAAATGAAACCATAATTAGTCTGCATCATTACTGCAGTATTCAAAAGCGGTGAGGGAATCCAATGGAAGAAGGGAGGGGTTTGTTTATTGAGATTTATGATCAATATGAAAACTTTGCTTTTAAACATGACGTGGGTTGAAAAGTTTATTTATTTATGTTTTTTTTTTTCTGCAAGAGGATTTTTTTTTTAATTGTGGGACTTTAAATGGCATTTCCACATAATGAGAACCACTTAAACATACAGCTGGATGAGGTTTGATGTATTTACTGAAATTCTGAATGTGCCTGTAAGTTAAAGGGTAATAGTTAATGGGACACAACATTGCATAGTTTTTCTTTTCTTCTGTCTGGTTCACCTTGAAAACAAGCTAAAAAGAGAGAAAAAATTCAACTCTATAACATATAATCTGTAAAATCTCATTGGTTGTAATTTAGAAAATTAGAGTTTGGTTTGTAAACAAAATATTCAATAAATAGTATAAAATAGTGTATATCTGGACATGCGATGGTCAGATAACAAATAGAAAATGTGCAAAATCACGGCCTTTACCAATTACTGATGTTACACCAGCAAACTGCATCCATTAACCATTTAATTAAAATCTTTTCTAATCTAAATGAGTGTTGATTTATTTGATGTGCATTAGCCTTTTTAACGCTAAAGGAAGAGAATACACCTGCGATGCTCTCAAAGATATCCCATTGACACAAGTGCTCTGAAACTGAACACAATGAACTTTCTGGCACACTCGATTCACCAAAAGTAATTCATGACCTCTGAACGCCGAATTTTCCTTGGCAACACGAGAGCATTGATGATTAATATGCCTGGGGTAATTTGCAGGTGCGGATCTTGATTTATTCTTAGCCCTTTCCGGATACAATACCTCTGAAAGAGCAGGGGCAAATAATCAAAGAGCAACATTTCTGAGTCAATGAATTCAGGTTATATATAAATATATATAAAGCCATTTTAGCTGAAGAACACTTTAATAAACTGACTGTCCACCCTTTATTTGGGATAATTTATTGTGATAACAGAGGTTAAGCGACACACTCAATGTTTTATTAATCAACAATATGCAGATAGTTACCGACACATTAAAAACTAGAAGCAGTTCATTAAATCAAATTAAAGTGCATACTTCATCTGTTTTTGTAAGCTATTAACAGCTCATAAATAATACATAGTACATGCAGCTCATGTTCACAACCACAGAGACCAGAGACTGAACAAGACTGTGTTAGAGAGACCTCTACTGTTCTATTCTTGTAAAAGTAATTTAATTTCACTTCAGGTTCATGAGGTTCATTTTCACTTGCAGAGTGAAATAGGCCTATTACAAATATAAAAAAATTAAAATAAAACTACAATCAGTAATTATTGTAGAGTGAAATAGGCCTATTACAAATATTTAAAAAAAATAAATAAAAAATACAATCAGTAATGATTCTTGTAGAAATTTAGTGAATTTTTCAGAAAATCTTAGGTATCTTCAAACACACTTTTCACTGTTTATTTATATGCATCACATGATAATTTGTGATTTCTCTCTCTCTCTTTCTCCCTCTCTCTTTATTTATTTACTATTTTTTTTAATGTCATGAAAATTAGCACCACAGTGTTGTTTCCACCCTATAATGATGTATTGTGTTCGTCGGATGACAACTTTAATTATTTTGAAGAAGAAAAAAAAAAACGATTTTGTCTTACCAAGTCATTTTTAAAAGATACCATTTGATGTATCCTAATACACTCAACTGAATTATATTTTCACACTTTTGTATAATTTGACAAATTTGCAGCTTAATTACCTTGATTTTACTTTATTTTCGCCACATAGCTGTCACGGAACCGGGTGTGTGGAGGCAGGCAGGACGACGAGGACGACAAGGATTCCAATGAAGACATTTATTGTAGACACAACAAGGCAGGTTCAGGTAGGTTTGACACACACTCGGGGTAACATTAACACTAACCAACACCAATGCTCAGACAGACAGGAACTAATATGGGGTGAATAATTAGAGGCAGACAGGTGAGCACAATGACGGTGATTAACTACTGATTAGACGGGCTAAACCAACACAAAGGGAAGAAACCACAACAAACAGTCCACAGGGGCGTTACAATAGCACATTCATAATTGTATTCACATGCTAAATATTTTATCTCCAGATCTTCCTGACATTATTGTCTACTTTATTTATTTACAAATAAACACATTTTTAACTTACATTTTACAACGGTGAGATAGTCCTATTTTATTATTATTACGTTATATTATGCTTTCTTGTCATTATCATTTAGAATACTATTCTATATGTCCTTAAAGATGGATTTTATGACACAGCAGGAAAAAAATTATGTGCAAATTGCAAAAGGTGAAATACCATTTCTCTAAAGTTCAATTTTGTTTTTAAAAATGCTAAAAAAAAGAATCAGCTTTGTCTGGTGTGCTGAAAATGACGCTACTGTGACATGATTTATAGTATTTCTAATATATATATATAATTTTTATATAATAATTGTCACATAATAAATATAAAAATGCTTTATATGTATTGTATGCTTTGTTATCATTTAGACCTTTATTCTTTATATATATATATATATATATATATATATATATATATATATATATACAACTCT
>NW_015544247.1:3812379-3818720 GCF_001515605.1 Sinocyclocheilus anshuiensis
ATATATATATATATATATATATATATATATATATTCAACACTTTTTTGCTGCATTTTTGAAGCAGTCTATTTTCACTCTATTATCGTCATCATTGGTCAGTTATCTCTTAAATTGGAACTAGGAAAATTGATAAAATCCATATTATCATTAAAATGCAATGATGAAGCTTTAATTGATAGAAAGGAAAAAATAAAAACAAAACATGCTGTTTAACTTGATGTAAGCCTTAAATTTGTCAGAAACAAGTACATTATTTGTGTAGAAGTCGAATATTGTCAAGTGATTCAGTTAAATATAGTTGCCGATGTGAATGATATTTCATCATCTTTTTCTGTTGGGCAAAGTTACCCACTGAGAACACACATTAACCCCGAGAGCAACAAACAAAGATCACAGAATGCAAAGGGTGTATTAAATTAGCAGCAGCCCAGACGTCCTGGAAGATCTTCCATCACCTGCATCTATCTCTCATTGACTCTCATCTCCCCTCACTCATCAGTATCCCCACACAAGAGAGCATCTCTGTTTGGGTGTTCTCCCTTCTGTCTCTCCTCAGGCTGATGTGGAGGACAGTGAACAAAAGTGGAACACAATCAGTACTGAGCAGCTGCTGGCATCCTGACCCCCAACCCACCCAACTCCTCTGTCTCCCACTCCCTCGCTCAGACACACACACAAAGCCTTGAAAATGACCACATAACCTTCACCAAACTGGGAATCTCCCTAGGCAACTGAGGGAGTTCTTCTCCGGTGGGACTGTATTCCAGTAAATCATCGGTGTCATGAGCTTACATGCACACACGTTCACCTACTTCAAGTCTTTCAAATGTGCTCACAGTCTCTGCGCTCAACTTTTAATGAATATAGATAGATAGATAGATAGATAGATAGATAGATAGATAGATAGATAGATATGATTTAGAACAAACATTCTAAATCATAAACATCTTAAAGAATTTTTCTACATGTTTATTTAACATCTGATAAGAGACAAACAAACACTCTAAAAATGTCTTCCAGATGTAAACACATACATCAAATAGACGTTTCTGAGATGTACGTGTGCTATGGGTGTGTGTGTGTGTTTTATATATTTTATTATTTATTATTTACATTTATTATATTTATATGTATATAGACAAAATGTGGGTGCAATCCGTGTTTCAAAAGTGAAAAAAAAAGTACACCTAAAGTTCAATTTTGTTATTAAAAATGGTCCAAAGAATCAGTACGGTCTAGTTTTTTTTTTGCACTACTGTCACAGAAAGTCAAGCAGAAGTCAGGTGACAGCTTCCTCGAAAAGAATATACCAAACACAGTATCATCTGCAATAATGAAAAATACTGAATCTATTTTGACTCAAAATATCAATTTCTTGCATTATATATTTATTTATAGGAGTTATAAGAGCAACATTTGTGAACAAACAAATGTCAGTGACTTTAAACATTGTACTCATATAAATATATATAAATAAGCATATTGTGTGTGCATTCTATACACACAACATAAATAAAATCCTAAAAAATAAATAAATAAAGTCGAAAAATAATTCAATGGCATAGTGATTGATACTGGATGAAAACACTAGCTTGGAAATGTGACTTTAAATTTAAAGACCAGTAGATGGCAATCTTACCTCATTATGGGTGTACACATATTTGACGCAGCTCCTTGCTTGTATTTTCATTTTTTTTCTCACCACCATTCTTAATCTACCTGTATAGAGTGGCAGTGGCAGTGAAGTCCTTCTCTGAAGAAGCCGTTCCTTCAGTAAACCTGCTCTGTCACGCCTAAGCACAGTCTCAAACAATCTTTCATTGCTACAAACACATAAGCGTTTCAAATAAAATGCTTGTGTTAAATTAAAATAGCTTAATAACTAATAAAAATAATCATGATAATTTCAATGTCTAATGGGTTTTACAACATTTAAATAAATCCTGAAATCCAGTGTTTCCTTGCATAATGTCTCTGTTGTTTACTTGAGCTTTACTGGGCGGTGTGTGAGTTGGAGGAAGAGCTGCTCTGACACCTCAATAAGTCATACATTTTGAGGCCAGTGTGCTGAAGTTTTCCGGGTCTTAGTTAGGGAAAGAGGACGAAACATCTACATTTTCAACGCCCATAATTCGTTATATGGGTCAGATAACTGGATTTTATCGAGCTGTTTTGCTAATCGAGGGCGGTCATTGCTGCATAACACAAAAACAAACGCGTAATTTTCGCTTCATTTAGGGGCAGAAAGGCTTGTTTTTACTATGTTTTGTTTATTTTAAGAGCTCATATCGCATGTTAATGGTGATTAAATTATTGATACCACGATGGCAGTGAAGGTAAGTTTTGGCACAACACTGGGATAAACACTACTAATGAAATGACTGTGGCGCATTTGTCTCATACGAACTACAGCCAAACGATCATTCATGTTGCACGTTGTAGACAACGTTCATCAGTGTACTTTATTAATGGACTGTATTTTTAAGTAAAATTACCACCCGATAAAATAGGTTGTATTACAACAAGAGTTGTATCAGGCCTTATCAATGAATCATTTGAACCGGTTCGGTCAATTCATTCAATGACTGACCGGTTCTTGAGTCAAGAAAACATTGACACGTCCAGCTTGTAGTGCTCGAATCGAGGATTTGATTAATTAAGTGAAAAAGTTACTTCAGTATCAGAAATATGTACTGGTAAATATGTAATGTAGCCTACAGCATAAGTGTGTGGCAAGTTTATGAACAGAAAATAGCATTTAAATGTGCAAAAATGTTTCAGGCAACAGTAAATAGATTAGAAGGACTGTTATTTAATGTTAATCCATTCTATTTAGGTTCTAAATGAATTAAGCTCTGAACTAAACTGGGACAAACGAAACTAGAATTATGAATGTAGTAGTAAGTGATAGAGTAAGTTTACTTTTTGGAACTGTTATGTATTTATTTATTTTACAGCATGTATACAACACCAGGGTGTCAGGGAACACGTGTTAAGTTAATTACGTCACAATGTACAGGAATTGCAGGAATCTTTATTATTATTATTGTTATTATTATTATTATATAGATAGATTATTAAAATTAAGTATAGAGCATTTTCAAAACTATTAATACAGGATTCCAAACTAAACACACCTATAGTTGTTCTTTCAAAACCTGCTGTTCTGCTTTTTGTGGTGTATATGTTTCTACACTGTAAACAAAAAACTAGATTATTGTGACGTTATAAGAACATGTTCAATCAGAAACTGTAAATGATACTGTAAACATTTTGAAAAGAGTAAGTACTTGCACTAGTTCATTGAGCAGTTCTATTGTTTACTACTGTACTGTGCTGCATAGCAGCTCTTCTTAATGAAATGATCTGAACTGATATTGTAGTTGACCTTTTCAGATTGAGGTTAGAGTAATTTAGTCTCTGTTTATCACAGAGTATAATGTAAAAAGATTTTATTTGACATTTATTTGTATAAGACTTTATTTGATGCATCAATTTTCCTCCTCCTGGTGTCCACTTTTTTTAATGGGGCCCATGCCCACATTCTTTGGCATTTCTGATGGGCTCTTGTGCACAAAGTCATTGATTGGTACCTCTCACTTGCAGTCTTTCCTGCTCTGTGTTGACTTTGCAAATCGAAACACACACATTTTGAAAGTATATTGTAGACACTCGGTGGTTAGAGTATAAGATAAATTGCCATTATTGTAACACATATTCATTCATAATTTTGAAACTTTACAAAAGCACAAAATAATCATACATGGGGGAAAAGTATGATTTGACAATAACCATAAAGATCAGTTAGATTAAATGATAAAATAGTTAAATTGGTTACATTTATTTAAAAAAAGAGAGAGAGAAAGAGAGACAGCAGATGCAAATGAAAAGTTTAGCTAATTGTATTATGAAAGGCTGTTACTTAATGTTTGTATATATGTTACTATTATCTGTTGGGGATTAGTACTAAAAATGTATTACTGAGAAGAGTTTAAAAAAATCATCACTTAAAACTTGCTGTATCTCAAAACCTAGTGAGCTGCATTAGTAGTATTAATGGACATTAATTAATGTGCAGGTTCTGAGTCATCTGGGTACAAATATACACAAACAGTCAGCTGACTCAAAACCCACCTCAAAATACTGTCTAGGTATTTGTGTCACCTGTGTCCACCTTGTTGCTGTGAACAGGAATATGGTGCATCCTGTCAGGAATAGAACCCAAGGGAACATGTCATTCAGTGTACAGTGGTTTGGTCAGCATTATCATTCAAGTAAGCACATCCTTTTGATATGGATAAACACTCAGCACACTAAATATGGAAGCTGAGCTTGGTTAGAGGTGGTTTGACACAGAAAACCAGTTTTAATGTTTTGGTTTACATGTTGGCTGTGTTGTGTGATGGCTGGTCATGCGGATGAGCCCTCATATGTGGAAATGAGGCTATAAAATCTTCCAGCATATAGTACGATGAAAAGGTGACATTGGACGAAAAATGTATGTCATTATAATATTTTCATTTGGGACCTGTTTGTATTATTCTTGGAGCAGATGAGGAAGCTTAGCTTTATTTTTATAATGTCATACAGTATAATGTTACACGTGTAACATCTACATACAGAATTGTTAGTCTTTTTCAGTTTCAAAACACAGAGGTGAAAGTTTTAGCCATGCCACACTGAAATATTCATGCAGTTACTGTTCTGTGTTACCCATATGTTTGCTGTGTTCAGGCTCAGGTATTATATGACTTCCCCGCTGAGCCTGGCAACAATGAGCTGTCTGTTCAAGAAGGAGAAATACTCACGGTCACTAACCAGGTGAGGATATACTGAGCTTCAGCATCAGCACTAATGTGGACGTCTATGACATGCGGAGTCCCACAAGGATCAATTCTTGCACCGCTCCTGTTTAGCCTGTATATGCTCCCACTAAGTCAAATAATGAGAAAAAAACAAATTGCCTATCACAGCTATGCAGATGACACCCAGATTTACCTAGCCTTATCTCCAAATGACTACAGCCCCATTGACTCCATCTGCCAATGCACTGATGAAACGGTTGGATGTGCCAAAACTTTCTTCAGTTAAAGAAGGAGAAAACTGAAGTCATTGCATTTGGAAACAAAGATGAAGTTCTCAAGGTGAATACATACCTTGACTCTAGGGGTCAAACAACTAAAAATCAAGTGATTCTGGAGACAGACCTTCTGAGCATATCACACCAGTCCTCAGGTCTTTACACTGGCTTACAGTTACATTTAGGATTGATTTTATAGTACTTTTACTCGTTTATAAATCACTCAATGGCATGGGACCTAAACTTTAAACATTGCAGATATGCTAACTGAATAAATTATAAACCTAACAGACCACTCAGATCATTAGGATCGAGTCAGTTAGAAATACCAAGGGTTCACACAAAACAAGGGGAGTCCGCTTTTAGCTATTATGCCGCCCGCAGTTGGAATCAGCTTCCAGAAGAGATCAGCTGTGCTAAAACATTAGTCACATTTAAATGCAGACTCAAAACGAATGTGTTTAGCTGTGCATTTATTGAATGAGCACTGTTCTACGTCTGAGCTGATTGCACTGTATTTTATGTATAATCATTTTCTATTTTTAACTGTTTTAAATTCATTTTAAATCAATTTCTAAATAATTTTAAACATTTTTAAGTTCTCTGTTTTATTGTTGTGATTTTTTTTATGATTATTTTACTTCCTTTTATGTAAAGCACTTTGAATTACCATTGTGTATGAAATGTGCTATATAAATAAACTTGCCTTGCCTAATGTTTCAAGACAGGCACTTGGCTAAAATGTTATATATGCAGTACCATTCAAAAAAATTGGGGTCAGTAAGATTTTTTCATTTTTTATTTTTTAAAGAAATTGATACATTTATTAAGCTACAATGTATTAAATTGATCAAAGGTGACAGTAAAGACTGCTGTATCACAGTTTCCACAAAACATTGTGGAAGCAGCAAATCAGCATATTAGAATGATTTCTGAAGGATCATGTGACACTGAAGACTGCAGTAATGATTGCTGAAAATTCAGCTTTGCCATCACAGAAACAAATTCAATTGTAAAATATATTTTAAAAGAAAATAAATATTTTAAAGGGGTCATCGGATGCAAAATTCACTTTACAAGTTGTTTGAACATAAATGTGTATTGGAAGTGTGTGTACACATCCATCCTATAATGATAAAAATCCACCCAGTCTTTTTTTTCTAAATCCCTATTTTAAAATCCCGTTTCTCAAATCAGGCTGTTCTGAGATTCCTGTCAGAATGACATAGTTCTGCACAGGCCCCTCCCACGATAGTTGAT
>NW_015544247.1:3819247-3819327 GCF_001515605.1 Sinocyclocheilus anshuiensis
GTTATAGACTGACCCTAAAGAATCATATCAACTTGTGGAAAATGGGCATCCGATGACCCCTTTAAAAGTCTTAAAAGTCA
>NW_015544247.1:3821213-3831592 GCF_001515605.1 Sinocyclocheilus anshuiensis
CGTCTTACCTTAGACCCGCCCTGAGTGAGCTGTCATCAGTCCGCCATTGTGTCGACTCCGGTGCAGGGGAAGACAAGAATATCTCCGATTAAGCGATTGAGGTGTTCTGTTGTTGGATGTAATAATGAATATAGCAGTCGTCATTTACTCCCGACATCTGAGCCGCTGAAGATGCAGAGGATTAACGTTACTTTCATTTTGAAGGGAATGCGCCGATCCCGATCTGCCTAAATGCGTCTATATTCGCGCGAATCATTCGTGATCCAGCTTCATCAACAGAAGAAGTGAGTATAAGGGTTTTTTTATGAATTATGCAAATCGCCTTTCCTAATAACGTGCTAGTTAGCCAGTTTCGCGGCTGAAGTTTACAGTCTGCTCGTCACCCCACAGAAGAGAGGGGCGGGGTCAGCAGAGCTCATTAGCATTTAAAGCAACATGGACTAGAATGGCTTGCTGAAAACAGCTGATTTTGACAGGGTAAAAAAGTGTTTTTTACACTACCATTGAGAAATTTTAACGTATGTATGTTATAGACTTTTCATTAAGACCCTAAAGAATCATATCAACTTGTGGAAAATGGGCATCCGATGACCCCTTTAAAAGTCAGAAGTATTTCACAATATTACTGTTTTTACTGTTACTGTTGGTATTTGTAATGCAGGCTTGGTGAGACTTCATTCAAAAATCTTACAGATCCCAAACTTTTAAGTTATATATATATAATTTCCCTCTCTGTTTTTCTTTATTTTATGTAGAATGTAGGCGGTGGCTGGGTAGAGGCTCGGAATTCCAGAGGAAATGTAGGCCTGGTGCCCGAGGACTATATTGAGGTAAAAAATACCCTAATCATTAGCTTTGTTTTCGATTTCACTTCTTTATACAGAGCATTAGATGAAATTGGAGCATTTTGTGTGATTATTTTTAGAACTCTAGAGAGGGGAAGGACAAAGTGAAAGCAAACTTCTGATTATCTAGACCACATCAGTGAGCAGAGTGTTATTCTGTTTGCTGAGCTGATATACTAAAACTTGTCCAGTTTTTTTTTTTTTTTTTTAATAGATGTTCTTGTGTTTTTCCAGTAGTATCACATCATTGAAATCAAGGGAAATCATTGAATGTGTGTGTTTCTTGAGTTGTATCATAATTAGAAGATACAAAATGTAAATGATTAAAGGTTTAATTAGGTATCTTGCATACTTTTACTCCAGACGGAGAATATTCCCACATGTTCTGTGCAGTAGGTCTGTCTTTGTACCATAATTACCAAGATGTTTAACATATTCCCAGTGTGGCCTTCCTGTAGATACACAGTCAGCGTTCCTCGGGCGTGATGACATTTGAATGATTTTTTGTCATTGATTCATATGGAGGGAAAGTTTGAGTTATGTATGCATGGATGGACTGCAAAAGGCATGGACTGGATATGACAAAAATATACATTATTTCATTTAAAAAAAATTTGTTTACATATCAGGCTGTTTTTTCATGGATATATTCATGTGCCTATTATGTTTTGCAGATTAACCCTGTTTCCACACAAGCATCAGCAACAAAGTACATTGATGCTCAGAATCAAGGTTACAACAGCAGTTCAGCAAACACTCAGGTACCACATCAACTACCACATAATCTTTGTTCATAATCTCACATTTGGAGAAGTTGTGGTGAGCATGTACTGTTTAAAGTTCTATCTCAAATGTCTTAAATGTATCTGCATGTTCCACAGTTCCTCTAATGACATGTAAAGCAGGTCTCAGTAAAAATAAGTAGCCACAACCAACAAAAAACCCACTATTCAAATAGCAGTTTTGCTTCCTCATTTTCACAGCCAACTTTTACTAGAAATCCACACTCATTTAATGAGTTCTGCTGAGCATAACATGCACAAAGGCCCTATGTGTCATCTGCAGTTGAAATCCATTTCCTGTGAAAGCAGGAGAATGAGAGTAAATGGGCCTCATTATAGCTCAGAACTGTCTCTCTTTCTCTCTCTTGTTCTCTCTGGGGCTGTTTCTCTAGTAGGCTGTCAGATGTTCACACTTTGTGTTGTGCACATTGTCATTGTGCATGCAATAGTGTTTAAATGCTTAGCCATGTTTAGCAGTTTGCAGATAGATGAGAAGTCAGATCTGTCTCACCATTAAACATTAAACTAAACCATTAAACAGGCTCACCATCTGTAGACATTTTTGGCAGAATTTTAGAAAAACGAAATTCAGGACAATGCCTAATAATTTTTTTTTAAACCAATGAAATAGTCACTACCAGTAAAAAATTTGGACACGTTTGTAAGTTCCTCATGGTCTTAATAGCCTTTTGTTTTAAAAAAGTTTATGCTTAAATACTTGATATTACTCATGTAGACAAATATAAACATGAAATTTCTTTAAGAAATCAACATTTAAATTTTTTAAATATTTTATCTATTTTTAGCTTTGTTACTTATTTCTTTTTACTTAGGGATTAGTTGGTGTGTAAAGGAACAGTAGTTAAAATAGTAGAAAATTGTTCAACATTTTTTGGTTGTCATGATGTTGCCATTCTTCCATTTGTGTTATTTCATTGTTTTGTATCATTATAAAAAGTTTACAAGTAATAATATTAAAGAATAATTAAGTGTGTCTAAAACGGACTGGTACTGTATATGGATTCCAACAAAAAAAAAAAAAACATGTTATTACTATAAGCTGTGTTTTTTGTGTGATCATTTAAAAAAAGATGCTTAAATTATACAATTAATTATATATAAATAATAATAATTATTACAAATAATTATATAAATATTGTTAAATAACTAGTAAGGGTTATTAAATTATTTGGTTTTATGATTACATTCAATTACATTCGGCAGTAGATTTTACTGTACACACTGGATGGCCATATACTGATTTTACCTCCATTAGATGAGGCTGGTCAAGAGTACAGACACCCTTGCAAGAAAAAGAAAGTGGTGAAATGACAGATCTAACGACTTAATGTTTCCATCAGCCTTCAATGACTCTGTGACATTTAGAGTGATCCACAACACCAAAGTACTAATAACGATAAACATATGAGTAATGTTGTGCTCAGGGAAAATTGGTATAGACGATCTTAATTGGTGAGGCCAGGAAGCGAGACAAATGGTTTTGCATGGCTGGAAGTCAGTTTTTAGCAACATCAAGGTCAGGTCTATTGATGGAATTGGCCATTAAGTCTTAGACTAATGGAAAGAGATGGACTCAAGAGCCTTTGGCCTTTTAGTTCTTAAAGCACATCCAGGCCTTTTGTGGCAGATTTGAGATAACTATATTTTTATACCGTATATTCAATTCATTTGTGACCATTAGCCATTTATACAAGAAGAGAAACTCATATATTGTTGTCATTGACTTTTTCATTATGAGTGAACATAATAATGGTTTCTGCAAACATTTTCTACATTTTGTGAATCTTAATAAAGAGTTTTTTTTGGTCCTGTTTTTAGTTGTGTGATTCATGGTTTGTAAAGTAACCTTTAAAATAGCAGGGCGATTCTCATTATTGCTGCTTTACACTGTTAATTCAAATAATGTTTCTAATTCGTTCCATAACATGTGCTTATACTGAGTGGGTACGTATTAAAATCATGTAAAGTAGAAAAACAACTAAAATGCCAGCAAGAACTAATAATTTCATGCTTTAAGGCAAATGTTAAAGGAGACATATTATGCCCCTTTTTACAATATGTAATATAAGTCTCTGGTGTCCCCAGAATGTGTCTGTGAAGTTTCAGCTCAAAATACTCCACAGATCATTTATTATATCATTTTGAAAATGCCTATTTTGAGTGGAAGCAGAAACACGCTGTTTTTCGGGCCTGTCTCTTTAAATGCAAATGAGTTGCTGCTCCCCGCCCCCTTTTCCAGAATAGAGCTGCGCCATTACAGCTCATACCTGCTAAAAAAACATGTTTTGGTTCTGATTATCATGTTTATCGCGCTGAAATCATGCGTTTTAAACCATATGAGTTTAAACTTCTGATATAAGGTTTTCTAAGAGTACTAAACTAAGTTCTCATTCACACACAAGTTTACGTTAAAAACAAACGAGTTACAAAAAACAGTCGGTTATATCTGTGAAGGTAAACAGCTGGGAAACAAATCACATGTTTATTTTAGATCTGTGTGGCAGCAGCAATATACAGTAAATAAAGACATCGTGACGTAGAGATGTGGGGGCGTGTTTGAATGAGTCGTTTTAGCCCGGTCTGGATAAGCCTTCTCTTTTAGATAGAATAAATCCTTTTGTGGGAGACTTTGAGCTTTGTAACCCTGCAGATCTTATACATGCACAAATAGCTACATAACACGCTAAAGAAAAGGAAAAATAGAAATCGCATTATATGACCCCTTTAAAGTGTAGTATGTGTTATTAGTAATCTTGAAAATATCTTTACAGGAATATCTTTAGTACTGAAGTATCAACACTGCGTTAGTTTTAGGTGACATTGGCCTGTCTGTTTTGTATGTTATAGGTCAGCCATGGTATCATGGGACGAATGGAGACGCACAAGCAAATATTATGTGAGAATTTGAATATGAACAAGGCAGCTTCATTTTGTTTATATGGCCAACCCAGCAAGAGAGAGTCGCTGTAATCTAGTTGCAACATATGAGTGATATTTATGGAACCTATAAAAGGAAGTGGGTGGAAGGAAGAACCTGATGTTCCTTAAATTGTAGTGAATTTGGTTATTCATCATTTGAGCAGACACTTGACTTGATATTAAAATGGGTCAATCAAGGAATAGTTCCAGCACAGGTATCGGTAGGGGATTGTGGGAAAAAGCTGATAGAATCCATTTTAAACTTAAAATAACAACCTGTATAATTTAGGCGACCTCAATATCTACAAAATGGCAAAGCAAATGTCTTGATCGTCAGCATGGATGTAGATTTGTTCAAAAGAATGATTTAATGTTGTATTTTATGTGCCTGTAGGGGGTTAACGGGAATGAGGCTTGGACTGCCACGACATGGTCCAACAACAACCCTGCGGACAACTGGAACTGCGCTGAACAGGAACCAGCAGGCAATAATGGTAAGTGAAAAACATTTACAGTACAACCTCCATTAAACATTTATGATTATCTGTCTATATATCTAAACTTCTGTTCCAAAGTTTGGGGTCAGTAAGATATTTATCCAAAGAAATGTAATACTTGTAGGTAGGGGTGGGCGATATACCGGTAGACACGATTAACCAGTAGAATTTGTCAACCAGTAGATTTTGGTCTATCGTCTCTAACCCGGTTACAGGCACACATGACATTGCTGTGCTATGTGGTCATGAAAATGTATCGTTTGCACGTTTTTAATCATTGCGGTTTAAAAACAAGCGATTTTAAGCCGCACGTTATTTTTGCCGCTTTATAGGCCTTGAACAGTTAAATACACACACTTGTATGTGTCAAAATGCCCAGCTTTGCAAGTAACCTCATAAACGCTGTAAATTAAGTCTTAAGTGAAAGCAAACAGTTGAGAAAGAAAACACACGTGTAACAGTATATTGGATCCAGGCAGCTCTTAAAGTGACAGCAGTCATTCATGTTAATCAAACAACAAAAGAGAGAAAATCTCTCACTGCTCTTGACTAAATCACTTAAATAAAATTAATAAGAAGAAATATATATTTAATTTACACAATGAATAATATACTGTACATTTGATTACTTTATACAATGTATGTAGCATTTCTTATTTATTTGTTCCACTAGTATTTTGTCCTATTGCTTGTAATTAGTTTCTTATTCTTTTTTAATTGCTGACTGTTTACCTGTCTTCAGTAAGCTTGAGGTTTTTTGTTATTATTATTTAGGCTTCAATACATCTATTTAGGAGAAGAATTATGACATTTCTATGGTATCAAACATTTTGATATCATAAAGACCTTATTTAAAGCAAAAATAACTAGGCCTATATTGTGATATATATCGTTATCGTGAAATAAAATGACTCATATCGTGATATAAGATTTTGGTCATATCGCTCACCCCTACTTTTAGTAAAGTGTATGCAGGAGAAGATGGCGAAATAGATGGATACCATTGCTTCCTGCTGAAAATTCAGCTTTGCCATCACAGGAAAAAGTGACATTATAAAATATATTCTAATAGAAAACTGTTATTTTCACAGTATTACTGTTTTTACTGTATTTGTGACCAAATAAATACAGCCTTGGTGAGCATAAGAGACAACTTAAAATCTTACCGACCTCAAACTTTTGAATGGTAGCCATATAACCAAGCTCAAGTTTAACTTGCTCCTGTGTGAAAGTGTATAGTGACGTATTTGTTATTAGGGCACAGGTACATTTTATAACAGAAGCATCTCATCAGCGATGTTGCTGCTTTACTGTCAACAGCATGTGAGATATTCATGTTGTCTGTGTTATCTGTTATCTAAAACATGCTTCCCACAGCGAGAGCGGTATATTCACATATGCACAAGGAAGCAGAACCTTATCTGGCCCCTCCATATGAATTCCAGTATGAATACTCTTGTGAAAAAGAAGTACACCTTAGCATACTCATAAAAAATTGTGCATTATGGACATAATTAATAATTGCTTCAGCTGTCTTTTTGGAATATGGTTAAAATCCATTGCTGGATCTTCTGAATCAGTATCTTGGAAAAGCAGGAAAAAGGATTTTAGTTATGTTAATACTTTTGAAAAATGTAAATGCATGTTTTGAATGATGAGTAAAAAGTTTAGTTTTTCAGTCTGCTATTTTATTACTGTATGTGATGGTGATGGTGATTGTTGTGTCATGTGACTGTAGGTTCTGTCTATTCCTTTGATGAGGAATGGGACGATGATTCCGATGATGGAAAGTCGACAGTCGGTTATGGAGGTTCACAGATGGAAGAGGGCGGAACCATGCAGCGGGGCGGGGGTCACTCTACTATGAAAATATCCCTCAACAAGTAATGTTTTAGTTTTGATAACTGCCAATATTAATATTTCATTAATAAAATAAACTTTAGAAATGCTCATCCCATCTTTTCCCATAGGTTTCCAGGGTTCTCCAAGACCCCAAATCCAGAGGTGTATTTGCTTACCAAGAGCATAGCTAAGGGAAATGACAAACTGCAAATTTATGTAAGTTATTTGTCTTTGTCATGTGATTTGATCCCATGCCTGAAGATTGATTAGATAGTTAACAGAATAATCAAACAATCTTGGGTTTGTTTTAAGTGGTATGGTGAATTGATACAAAGTTTCTGATTGTTTGAAAAAAAGGCTGAATGTTTATTTTGCAGGCAGGCGAGGTGGGTCCTGTATGGTTGTATCCACAAATTCAGTTAGATTGTGTAGTGGCTGATCCCAAAAAGGGGTCAAAAATGTACGGTCTGAAGAGCTACATCGAATACCAGATCACACCTAATGTAAGTTCCTTTGAAGCACCTCTCAGGACTGCTTAAAAAATATTGACTTACTGTAATTGTTTTACTAATGGGTCTTAGTTTATTTTTATATTTAACTATTTTTCAGACTACAAACAGACCGGTCAACCACAGATACAAACACTTTGACTGGTTATATGAGAGGCTCGTAGAGAAGTTTGCCTGTGCTCTGCCAATTCCATGTCTACCTGACAAACAAGTTACAGGTGAACAAAGCAAAAAAGTAATAGTGATCTATCTGGTCACTTTAGAAAAGCTTCTTGTTTTTTTAATAGTCACCAATAAAAAGTGTTTTTGCCTGGTAGACTTCCTAGCATCTGTCTTCTGTTTCTCTTTAGGCCGATTTGAAGAGGAATTTATCAAAATGCGCATGGAACGCCTGCAGGGCTGGATGTCCCGCATGTGCCGGCATCCGGTGATCTCAAATAGTGACGTTTTCCAGCTCTTCCTTAACTACAGAGATGAGAAGGTGCGTTTGTTAAAATATGTATAATAGTAATGGGCATGTAGTTTTATATACTGAGTTAAATACATAGTCAGACAAGAGATATTAAAGCTTGAAGAGCTGTACTGTCAAGTATTGCTATCTGTTTGCTGATTTTGAGATCACGTCCTTTAGAAGTGTGTTATAATTAATATTTTATATTGTATTTATAATAATTATATTCAAAGTGTTAACTTTGACTAGAGAATAGTTCGGTTCTCATAAAAAATTGTGCATTATGGACATAATTAATAATTGCTTCAGCTGTCTTTTTGGAATATGGTTAAAATCCATTGCTGGATCTTCTGAATCAGTATCTTGGAAAAGCAGGAAAAAGGATTTTAGTTATGTTAATACTTTTGAAAAATGTAAATGCATGTTTTGAATGATGAGTAAAAAGTTTAGTTTTTCAGTCTGCTATTTTATTACTGTATGTGATGGTGATGGTGATTGTTGTGTCATGTGACTGTAGGTTCTGTCTATTCCTTTGATGAGGAATGGGACGATGATTCCGATGATGGAAAGTCGACAGTCGGTTATGGAGGTTCACAGATGGAAGAGGGCGGAACCATGCAGCGGGGCGGGGGTCACTCTACTATGAAAATATCCCTCAACAAGTAATGTTTTAGTTTTGATAACTGCCAATATTAATATTTCATTAATAAAATAAACTTTAGAAATGCTCATCCCATCTTTTCCCATAGGTTTCCAGGGTTCTCCAAGACCCCAAATCCAGAGGTGTATTTGCTTACCAAGAGCATAGCTAAGGGAAATGACAAACTGCAAATTTATGTAAGTTATTTGTCTTTGTCATGTGATTTGATCCCATGCCTGAAGATTGATTAGATAGTTAACAGAATAATCAAACAATCTTGGGTTTGTTTTAAGTGGTATGGTGAATTGATACAAAGTTTCTGATTGTTTGAAAAAAAGGCTGAATGTTTATTTTGCAGGCAGGCGAGGTGGGTCCTGTATGGTTGTATCCACAAATTCAGTTAGATTGTGTAGTGGCTGATCCCAAAAAGGGGTCAAAAATGTACGGTCTGAAGAGCTACATCGAATACCAGATCACACCTAATGTAAGTTCCTTTGAAGCACCTCTCAGGACTGCTTAAAAAATATTGACTTACTGTAATTGTTTTACTAATGGGTCTTAGTTTATTTTTATATTTAACTATTTTTCAGACTACAAACAGACCGGTCAACCACAGATACAAACACTTTGACTGGTTATATGAGAGGCTCGTAGAGAAGTTTGCCTGTGCTCTGCCAATTCCATGTCTACCTGACAAACAAGTTACAGGTGAACAAAGCAAAAAAGTAATAGTGATCTATCTGGTCACTTTAGAAAAGCTTCTTGTTTTTTTAATAGTCACCAATAAAAAGTGTTTTTGCCTGGTAGACTTCCTAGCATCTGTCTTCTGTTTCTCTTTAGGCCGATTTGAAGAGGAATTTATCAAAATGCGCATGGAACGCCTGCAGGGCTGGATGTCCCGCATGTGCCGGCATCCGGTGATCTCAAATAGTGACGTTTTCCAGCTCTTCCTTAACTACAGAGATGAGAAGGTGCGTTTGTTAAAATATGTATAATAGTAATGGGCATGTAGTTTTATATACTGAGTTAAATACATAGTCAGACAAGAGATATTAAAGCTTGAAGAGCTGTACTGTCAAGTATTGCTATCTGTTTGCTGATTTTGAGATCACGTCCTTTAGAAGTGTGTTATAATTAATATTTTATATTGTATTTATAATAATTATATTCAAAGTGTTAACTTTGACTAGAGAATAGTTCGGTTCAGCATGGCAGTTGTGTGTGTGTTGGGAGTGTTGTAAGTCATGTTTTATTTGTTTCTTTTAGGAGTGGAAACTAGGGAAGCGGAAAGCAGAGAAAGATGAAATCGTGGGAGTGAAAATCTTCTCCACCATTGATCCAGAGCTCCCAGAGTTAGATCCTGGTCAAGTGTGAGATAATATATAACTCCCTTAATTACTTTTTTCTCAAATTAATTCAGTTAATTTTTAATTCATCATTTTTATTTTATATAAATTGATTATTGATTATTTATATCATATTTTAATATTAATAATATTTAAATAATTATATTTTTAAAAAATGCTTCTCTTTTGACGTTAAAATTATCTAAGAATCCTGAAAAAATATATATATTACGGTTTCAACAAAAATATTAAGCAGCAAAACTGTTACAGCATATTATAATGATTTCTGACGAATCATGAAACTGAAATTCAACATTTATTTCATAATCCATTTCATTACCCATTCAATATTATTACTATTTAAAATAACTCTTTTCTATTTTAATATGTTTTGAAGTGTAATTAATTCCTGTGACACACACACACACACACACATACAGTATCTCACAGGAGTACACCCCTCACATTTTTGTAAATATTTTATTATATCTTTTCATGTGACAACACTGAAGAAATTACACTTTGCT
>NW_015544247.1:3839082-3850033 GCF_001515605.1 Sinocyclocheilus anshuiensis
TGTATGTGTGTGTGTGTGTGTGTGTAAAATAAATATAAAATAAATGCAGCCTGGGTGAGCACAAGAGACTTATTTCAAAAATATTAAATCTTACCAACCCTAAACCCCAAATTACATGTTGCATTATATTATATTATATTATATTATATTATATTATATTATATTATATTATATTATCATTTCTTATAATGTAATATATGTATTTAATAAAACAATTGTCTTATTTGATGTGATTGTAGGGAGCAGAAGTATGAAATGTACAGCCAATTTACTAGATCTATGGACAACAGTGTTAAAGAACTACTGGCTGTTGGGCATCTTCACTGGAAGAGATGTACAGGCCGTGAGTTTGCATACTATATTTCCTCATCACCACAGTAACTCTATACTTAAAGCTGTAGTCCGTAACTTTTGCCTCTTTGTCGCCACCTCTGTTTGAAAACCTGCAATTGCAGTTATTTGCGCAAGTATCTTCCTTGCGTGGGTTGTGCGACGGCGTGGCTCCAGCGCGGATGAATCTAATGTTTTGAGGTGAATGTGTGGCTGTCTGTCACCGTACCGGTGTGAATATTTACTGTACTTCGGAATCACAGATTCTAGCCTACGTCTTAGAATATATGACCCAAATAAGCATTTTCACCGGATATTGTCATCTGAACAAGTAAGTAACAAGTCTCACACTTTTGTTCTGACCAACTGAGGAAAAAAGCATTACAATAAATCACGCTACCAATGGTGAAAAATCACCTAAATCTAACAAACACTTGGCTCATATCACATCAAACCGTGCAAATTATTATCATTGTTATACTTTTTTCTCAAATTGTTAATATTAACAACATCAGCATTGCATGACTATGTGTATAGTGTGTATTAGCGTTTAGATTTCAATTTCTGTACAGTCTAATCTTTACTTGTCATACCATTCAAATTTCCTATAAAGAAATTCTTCTAACCCAAAAGGCAAATTATTCATCCTTTGAACTGGTTGTCTTTAAAATACAAATCTTGTGTAATCCCACGTATGCTATCTGTAATCAGATGCACATTTAAAACTGGAATATATAATATAATTTCAGTCACTTGTGTTTCATAAACACGTAATCCTTTCTGGATTACAATCCGCCATCAAAATGATGTTTAATTATTCTAGCTGCTGTGAGAAAAGGCTATAAACGATCCTCCACCTGCAGGATCCTCGCATGCGATAGCCTAGTAGCCGGGACAACTTCATGTTTACAGACGTGATGTAATGACGCAGCAGCATGCTCGAATTTCCTGCGAATTCCTACCAGTACCACTCAAATTAAAAAACATTATTATAAACTAACCGATGTGAATCGGGCTAAAGTACGGCATAGTTTTGAACACACTGGCTGGTTATGTACTTGCTCAAATATTGATTTCGGATCATTTTTAACCAAAAAAGTTACGGACTACAGCTTTAAGTACGTACAGTCAAATATGTAGATTATTTAATTACTGTTACTGTCTTGTGATTTGTCCATATTAAAAATCTTCTGCTTTTAAATCAACAGCATTACAAAAGGAGTATCGGCAGATTGGAAAAGCATTTCAGAACCTATCATCGGTTTTCAACACTAGTGCATACCCAAGTAGGAAACTAGAGCTTTGTTCGTTAAAATGCTCTCATAGACATATACAATATTTTTGATTACCTAATGATTATCTAATCATGTTTTGTTGATGGTTTTTGTGCACCTTATTTTAAGGGGAATCAACTCTGACGGAAGCATTGAGTGCAACAGGAAAAACGTATGAGGAAATAGCAGAACTCGTTGCAGGACAGGTATCAGAAGTACAGTATTTCCTCACATGAATACTTCAACAAACCATCCAGTCCTTGAACCTCTACCAGTGTCATTTACTCATCATTAGCAAGTTTCCTCACATCCTGTGCTGTTGATAGAATTGTAACCACAAGGCTACCCAGTGATAGCAACATCCATGATAGCTGTTTTTAGCATTATCCATGAGTTTAAACATTTGTTTCAATAAGATAACATTTGTTTATCAGCCAAAAAAAGATCTACACTTCCTGATGGAGACAAACAACGAATACAAGGGACTACTAGGCTGCTTCCCTGACACAGTAGCTGTTCACAAGGTATAAACCATTCACCTTTTGCCTTTCAACATTTAGTGTTTTATTTTTTTTCCCTTTAATTTAAAGGTACATTTTCAGAAGAAATGGAAAAATAATATACATTCACATATATATATATATATATATATATATATATATACACTTTTTCACACCACTGTATATATATATATAAAATTTTATTTGTATTTAAACAATTCTTTCCCCTCAGGCTGCCATTGATAAAGTAAAAGAGGCTGATCATTTGGTGACGATGAATAAGGTTAGCCAACAAGATAAACACATTATGGAAAAGAACCTCAGCACCATGTCTTATGCATTGCAAGGTACGTTAGTAAAGTGTTGTCTATCAGTGAAAGAGCCTTTGTCACAGTAGTCTTTTATACGTGCACCTGTGTGCTTAATTGTAGTGTTTGTCACACACGTGTAATCTTAGACTTGCCATCTGTTTCTCTAGCGGAGATGAATCACTTCCATAGCAACCGTATCTATGACTACAACAGACTCATGCAGTTCTACCTGGAGGAACAGGTGAAATTCTATGAAACGGTGAGTGGTGGGATTCTAGTTTGCATGGACACCATAAACATGACATATGTAATGCAACATACTATGTATGTAACGTTCTTGTGTGTTCTGATTGGATAGATTGCTGAAAAGCTGAAGAAAGCTCTTGGTCAGTATACCACCATATGAGGACTCGCTCTAAACTGTGGAACTTCAAAAAAGGATGCTGCTTTTGCTTTTTTTAATGCTAATTCACAATTAACCATCTTGTTTCCACAAACTTCTGTATTGTTGCATTGTATCATATATAAAATATAGGTTATAAGGGAACAAACCATGTTAGATGTGCAAATCATCATTCACCAAATATTTGGTTCACAGAAACATGTGAAATACAAATCTTAACTGTTACTTAAGCTAATGTAACACTCCCCGACGTTAAAAGAATAGTTCGTGCAAAAATTTAAATTTTCTAAAAATTTGTTTTCAAGGTGTAGATGAGTTTGTTTCTTCATCAGAATTGATTTGGAGAAATTTAGCATTACAGTATATCACTTGCTTTTACTTCACAAGACATTAATTGATGGACTGGCGGTGAGTACATTTTGAGCAAATTTTCATTTATGAGTGAACTATTAATTTAAGACATTTAATTCAGGTCTCTCAGGGACTCGTTCACTTAGATTGGGCCTTCTAAACCAAATGAGTTTATTAACGTCTTAAATTGTCTGACATGATTTTATTTTCTTGTAGTACAGTATGTGAAATTAAATATGTCAGATATTTAGAAGTGGTATGTATTGAATAAAAGCAATAAGGACATTGTCTTTTACCTGTGGTAAAATGTTCTATGCAAAACAAAACTAAAAATGTCTCTTCGTCACACTCTGTGTATAAAATGTGTTTTTAACTAGCCCTCCAGTGTGTAATAAATCTGTCTTTATGCATTTTTGAGTACAAGTTTGAGAGGAGAGTTGTGATGGCCATGAATGCTCTGCATTTTTTGGCCTAGTGTCAAAATTGATTTTGCAGATCTAGCAAGTGCACAAAAATTTATTTTTTTGAGAAGATGGTAGAAATATGCAGTATTTATGCTAGCTCAGGGTCAATTTTCTTTCTTTGAAAGAGGAAACAAATCTTTGGCTTTAGAAAGGAAGATGAGGAAATGAGCATGATGACCTCAGTCTGTGAGAGTGACCTCAAGCAAGGAAACTCTTTCTCCTCCGATTCTGTTTCCTTCCCTTAAACATGGGGCGGCTTATTGTCATTCTTTGACCATAAAGAGTCTCTTATTTTATCTTTGTTCTGGGACTTTGTAATGCAAATAATCATCAAATCATGTGATGCCCCTCAAAACCTCTTTTATTTCAGTGCCACATTCATTTGCTGGTCTGTTCCACCCTTCCTGTTAGTGTGTGATAGGCTGAAGAGTCTTTATGGATGGTGCAGATATGTTTATCTCATTATAAAGTAGTCTGACGCTTAATGCAGAGAGGTAGAACAAGGAAAGTCAAACATACATCTGTAGATAATATAGCAGGACATTTGTCAAAAACTAAGACATTTTTTATATGTTCTCAAAGTATTTACAAAATGTAAACAATGTTGTGAAACATACATTTAGGCATTACAAGGCTGTACATTATGGGATTATTTGAGTACCTGTTACCTCTGAATTACACTGAATTGCTGAGGCTTAAACAGCAAACATATTTGCATGTGCCATGTGTGGTAGGATATCTATTAATAGAGCTTTCTCAAATGTTCTATTAAGAATACCCTTATAATTATTCAACTATTTTTAAAATTAAAATTATATATTTTTTTAATAATCAAGATTGGTTTTAATCATTATTTAGAATTTTTAAATTATTAAGAATGTATTTTATTTCAGGAAAAAAAAAATTATAAAGTTTTTCTTAAAGGGCTCCTTCACACAAAAATAAAAAGTCTGCCATCATTTACTCAGCTTCCACTTGTTCCAAACCTGTATGAGTTTCTTTCTTCTGTTCAAAAGAAGATATTTTGAAGAATGTTGGTAACCAAATAGTTGACAATAGCCATTTTCTTCCCTGGTATTGGAAAAAAATACTATGCAAGTCAATGGTTACCGTCAACTGTTTGCTTACCAACATGATTCAAAGTATCTGTTTTTTTTGTTTTTTTGTTTTTTTTTTGCATTTACAGTGGGTACGGAAAGTATTCAGACCCCCTTAAATTTTTCACTCTTTGTTATATTGCAGCCATTTGCTAAAATAAAAATTTAAGGGGGTCTGAATACTTTCCGTACCCACTGTAACAGAAGAAAGAAACTCATACAGATTTGGAAAAAGTGGAAGATTAGTAAATGATGGCAGAATTTTTATTTTTGAGTGAATTATCCCTTTCTTACCTTGAATTACCCCCTATCCCTTTTGTTCTTTAAAAACATAATCTTAAAAAAGAAAGAAACCTCTGAATATATCCAGCCAAAGAAAGTGTAACAGTAACACCAATTAACATAAAGTGTATCAAAATTATATAATGTTCTGAATTTTTTCTATTTTAATTAATAATGATGATCCAAATCAAATACAATTGTTTTTTTTTTTTTGTATAAGTTAAAAATGATCCATGATAATCTAATAATGCATGTTTTATAATTTGCTTATTTTAGTTACTTTACATTGAATGGTTCAGTGTGCCAAAGACCAAGATTATGAGACACGTGTGACCAAAATCTTATCTTGAACGTCCAGATGAGACTTTCCCTTTAACCACAGTTTACGTAATTGCTTAGCCACGGAGAATCAACAATGACCTGATGATGTCACTGCAGTATTGTTTTACACAGGCCCTAAAGCGGTGTTATGGAGAGAGACGGGGCCTGTAGGTCCGTGGGCGGATCATCATGCTCACCTTCTTCAAGGAATAGTAATCAGTCCTTCCATGAGTACCACACAATCCCATCAGGCCCCAGAAGATTCTTCCCTTTGGCAGAGTAACGCCCCCCCTGGTGTTCAAGATAAACACAAGACACAGATAAGATGGCTGTGCTCATATTTTATATCTCGGAAAGGTTTCGTTTTTGCTTCATTTGTATTAGACCTTATAATACACTCCATTGAGGTTGGCAAAGAAGCACTGATGGTACCACCAGCCTCCGTGAGATATCTCAGCACAGATGTCACCTGTGTCTGGAGTGCTGAAGCTTTGCTTGTCATGGTACCAGCCAAACGAGTCTTCAACTGTACCACTGAATCCTGATACATGGAGACGGTAGAGGTTGTCCTCGTTCTCAATCCTGCCAAAGCAAGAATTTTTGCTTGAGTGGTTTAGAAAAAGCACCTTTTTTGCTCAAAATACATCACTTGTTCACCAATGGCTCCTCTGCAGTGAATGGGTGCCGTCAGAATGAGAGTCCAATCAGCTGATAAAAACGTCACAATAATCAACAAGTAATCCACATGACTCCATCAATCAACATCTTGTGAAGTGAAAAGCTGCGTGCTTGTAATAAACAAATCAATCATTAAGATGTTTTAACTTTAAACCATTCATTCTGACAGCGCCCATTCACTGCAGAGGATCCACTGGTGAGCAACTGATTTAATGCTAAATTTCTTTAAATCTGTTCAGATGAAGAAAAAACTCATCTTAGATGTCCTGAGGGTGAGTAAATTTACAACACATTTTCATTTTTGGTTGAACTATTTATTTTATTTTGGAGCATCTGTAATGTTTGGATTTTCTCGTAAGAACATTTAAGAAGTGAAAATAATATGATGCAACATTTCAGACCAGGTTCAGGAAAAAAAAACATGCAATGTAATATTAGTATTGTAATGTATTGTAATATTAATATTTTATAGTTAAATAATGAATCTATATATTTAATATTTTATATGTAATATAATTGAATATTGCTGTATTAAAATTGTAATATCTTATATAAATACGTCAGATATTTTAATATTAGTGTATCTGAAATTTAAGATTAACATTTAACATTGTTTTCAAATATTTTACATTTAATAATTTTATAATAATAATTAAATATTTTATTAAAGTACACTGAAAACAAAAATAACTTAAGTGTTCTTAGAAATATTCAGACTATCTTTCCAAATGTTTACCAGAAGTTCTGGTACAGTGCGTGTTTGTGCTTGCCATTCCAGTCCTCAAGGTCAATACGAAGGGAATACTCTCCCTGGCTGGAGATATAATGGATGTGATCGTTTCCTAGCCAGAATTCTGCACGCAGATCTCCGAAGCCATCCCTGTATTCTGTCCATTTGCGGTTGAAGTTGACCTTTCCATCCTGTCGACGCTGAAACATGGTCCATCCACCTCCTGGTCCAAAGAATGGTTCTTTAATCTCAAGTAACATCCACTAATGCTCCTAATTTAACCAAAACCTCCTGTCTATAAACACAAAAATGCAAACCTTGGGTCTCCATATCACAATAAACTTCTACAGGAGTCGATCGTATTGAAGGGACAACAGTAAAAATCCCAGATCTGTGGACTCCATTGTAGTACAGAGATGCACAGTCAATTGGGCAGTTCCTTACATGCTGAACCTCTGAGGAAACAAATATTTAATCAAAACAAGCTTTTGTTAAAAATGTCCAAATATGTCAGTATGAGTTCTGAGATGCCAATGACCTTGTAGTATTATTTTTTCTTATTTGAGTTCACCCAAGAATTACACATCTGTTATCATTTACTCGCCAAATGAAGATTGTAAAAAATTCCCCAACCATATAATGAAAGTCAGTGGGGTCCAGTGTTGTTTTTGACTTTCATTTGATGGACAAAAATATTTCAAAATATCTTCTATTTTGTTCAGAAAGTCATACCAGTTTGGAATGGCATCAGGGTGAGTAAGTGATGACATAATTTAACATTTTGGGTGAACTACCCCTTTAATGATCAAATAACCACTTTCAAAATCTGCAGTACCTAGTCATGCTGACCTGGATGAAGGGTATCTTGGGCACCGAGGAGCGGATTTGTGCGGATGATATTGATCATACAGCCAGGATTGCGCCTCACACGCTCTACTATCATAGTGAGGTTGCGAATCTGTGTTTGCATGTCATATATGAGTGATCCGTGGATGTGCAGCAGTGCATTGGCCTCTTCATAGATCTCCTGCAGCATGTGGAAGCGATGCTCTAAAGATGAGTTTACGCCATACTTCTCCTCATGCTGCCAAGACCAGAAATCATTAGTTAGCAATTCAAAGCACAGTGCACTTTGAGGACACAGCTCATCTATTGTTTGCAAACAGGAAAACAAATGGAAAACTAGCACAGGTTAGCTTAATCCGGTAACACCACTCATTTAAGGATTTGAAAGTGACCCAACAAAACAATATTATTCATAGGGGTATGAAAAGTAAACATAAAAGTGCATCAAAATCAAAAAGTGTGCAGCCAAAAACATTTAAAGTAAACATGAACTTCCTCATACGTAACTATAAAGAAAAGACAGAAGACATTCTCTGGATTTCTGGAATGTATTTGTTTTCTTTTCAATAGCAATTATCATGTTTTCTTTTCAATATCAGTTATCAATAAACTAGTAAGACAGTTAAATTACAACACAAAGATTTAATAACAGAGGTTTGTTGTTTTCCAAGGTAGGGTATTTTCTTTCATCATTCTTCCATCAACAATGTTGAAATAACATTTATAAAGTAGCTACTAAGGTAGTTATTCTTATACTATTTTACTGCTTATTTTGGTTCATTTACTCATGTATATATACATACATACATACATACAGTGCCGTGAAAAGGTTTTTACCCCCTTCTTGTATTTTTATATATATTTTTTTTTGATATATATATATATTTTGCATATTTGTCTCACTTTGTCTCACATATTTGTCTCACAAAATTCAGTTTTTAAATGATTTCATTTATTAAGGGAAAAAAGCTGTCCAAACCTGCCTGGCACTACAAGAAAAATGAATTGCCCCCTCCTGTTAAATCATGAAAAAACTGTGATTAACCACATTATTTTAGAAAGCTATTAAATTTCACTAGCCACACCCAGGCCTGATTACTGCCAGACCTGTTGAATCTGAAATAGAATTAAATAGAACCTGTCTGACCAAGTGAAGCATGCTTAAAGAGCAACACATCATGGCGCGATCTAAAGAAATTCAAGAACAGATTAGACACAAAATAGTTGACGTGTCAGTGTGGAAAGTGTTATAAAGCCATTTCTAAGGCTTTGGGATTCCAGCGAACCACGGTGCAGTGGAACAGTGGTGAACCTTCCCAGGAGTGGCTGGCCTACCAAAATTACTCAAGAGCGCAACGACGACTCATCCAGGAGGTCATAAAAGAACATATAAAGAACTGCAGGCCTCACTTGCCTCAATTAAGGTCAGTGTTCATGATTCAACAATAAGAAAGAAACTGGGCAAAAACGGCACCCATGGGAGAGTTCCAAGACAAAAACCATTGCTGACCAAAAAGAACACAAAGGCTCGTCTCACATTTGCCAAAAAATATCTTGATTATCCCCAAGTCTTTGTCAAATATTCTGTGGACTGATGCGACAAAAGTTGAACTTTTTGCAAGGTGTGTGTCCCGTTACATCTGGCGTAAAACCAACACAGCATTTCATAAAAAAGGATATCATACCAACAGTCAAACATAGTGGTGGTGGTATTGTGATGGTTTGGGACTGCTTTGCAGCTTCAGGACCTGGATCACTTGCCATAATTGATGGAACCATGAATTCTGCACTCTATCAGAAAATCCTGAAGGAGAATGTCCGGCCGTCAATTTGTGACCTCAAGGTCAATCGCTCCTGGGTTATGCAGCAGGACAATGATCCCAAACACACCAGCAAGTCCACCTCTGAATGGCTCAAGAAAAATAAAATGAAGGTTTTGGAGTGGCCAAATCAAAGTCCGGACTTAAATTCGATTGAAATGCTATGGCATGACCTTAAACAGTCCATTCATGCTCAAACCCTCCAATGTGGCTGAATTAAAATAATTCCACAAAGAAGAGTGGGCCAAAATTCCTCCACAGTGACGTGAAAGACTCCTTGCCAGTTATTGCAAACGCTTGACTGCAGTTGTTGCTGCAAAGGGTGGCACGACAAGTTATTAGATTTGGGGGCAATTACTTTTTCACGCAGTGCCAGGCAGGTTTGGACATCTTTTTTCCTTTTAATAAATGAAATCATTATTTCAAAACTGCATTTTGTATTTACTCGGGTTATCTTTGTGTAATATAAAAATTTGTTTGATCTGAATCATTCAAGTGTGACAAATATGCAAAAAAAAAAAAAAAAACAGGAAGGGGGCAAAAAAACTTTTCACGGCACTATACATACTTTTCTATGTTTATTGTGTGTGTGCGTGTTTGATATTTACTTTTTACTGAGCTAACAAGTAAATCAAATCATCATTCAGTAAAACAATTTCTTCAAAATAAAATAATACCTACATAAATGGCCTAACTACATTGTTTCATGTTTCTAATGGTAAGAAATAAGACTTTCATACACACAGAAAGTACCAGTTCATAGGCTATGTATTTTTGTTGTACGTGGATGCAAAGAATTGTTGACAAAGTGTTTGCTACTATATGTCTATGGGACTGGTTCCAGCTCTAATCCAGTAATTGATCAGGGTTAAGGAGGCGATAGTACAGAAACAGTGCACTCAGTGCACTGTTGTCTCTGGATTCCTGTAAGGCAGAGCTGCAGCACACCTGTTAATATGTAATGTGTGCTATGTGTGCTATACTTTGCCTGCTAAATAAACAATGCATGGAGCATTGTATACCAAATATAACCAGTTTAAAATTTCAATCTGAATGAAAATGCTGTAAACATCTCAATCGGAATGAAAATGCTCAAACTGATTGAAATTTCAGCTGAATTGAAAGGCGTGGAATAAACCTTTTCATGAACCGATCAAATGAATGATTACACCATGTAAATGAGTTGGGGGTTGGGGGTCCCCCTCGGTAGAAATCGCGTTCCGCATTCTAACACCATGCGCCCCCTCTAACGCCAGGCCCTTGGAATCGTCCTAACATCCCCCCACCCCTTACGGCGCCCCTGAATTTGAGTGCTGTGTTGTTGAAACAATGTGTCATTCGCAAGACACTGCAAAAATATATGCAAGCTCAATGGCTAAACACGTCCATCTAGCATGTTTACACACAGAATCAATTGAAAAGCAGTGCAGTGAAGTGCAAAAATACATTTTGGTGTTTAAAAAAGTAAGACACATGGAATTAAAAACATGAAAGGTCTAGACACACATTTTTTTTTTTTTTTTTTTTTCTTGGGTGCTACGTTT
>NW_015544247.1:3851926-3872514 GCF_001515605.1 Sinocyclocheilus anshuiensis
CTTTTGGGCAAATATTCTGTGGACTGCTGCGACAAAAGTTGAACTTTTTGGAAGGTGTGTGTCCCATTACATCTGGCATAAAACCAGCACAGCATTTCATAAAAAGAACGTCATACCAACAGTCAAACATGGTGGTGGTAGTGTGATGATCTGGGGCTGCTTTGCAGCTTCAGGACCTGGATGAATTGCCATAATTGATGAAACCATGAATTCTGCTCTCTATCAGAAAATCCTGAAGGAGAATGTCCGGCTGTCAGTTTGTGACCTCAAGTTCAAGCACACTTGGGTTATGCAGCAGGACAATGATCCCAAACACACCAGCAAGTCCACCTCTGAATGGCTCAAGAAAAATAAAATGAAGGTTTTGGAGTGGCCAAATCAAAGTCCGGACTTAAATTCGATTGAAATGCTATGGCATGACCTTAAACAGTCCATTTATGCTCAAACCCTCCAATGTGGCTGAATTAAAATAATTCCACAAAGAAGAGTGGGCCAAAATTCCTCCACAGTGACGTGAAAGACTCCTTGCCAGTTATTGCAAACGCTTGACTGCAGTTGTTGCTGCAAAGGGTGGCACGACAAGTTATTAGATTTGGGGGCAATTACTTTTTCACGCAGTGCCAGGCAGGTTTGGACATCTTTTTTCCTTTTAATAAATGAAATCATTATTTCAAAACTGCATTTTGTATTTACTCGGGTTATCTTTGTGTAATATAAAAATTTGTTTGATCTGAATCATTCAAGTGTGACAAATATGCAAAAAAAAAAAAAAAAACAGGAAGGGGGCAAAAAAACTTTTCACGGCACTATACATACTTTTCTATGTTTATTGTGTGTGTGCGTGTTTGATATTTACTTTTTACTGAGCTAACAAGTAAATCAAATCATCATTCAGTAAAACAATTTCTTCAAAATAAAATAATACCTACATAAATGGCCTAACTACATTGTTTCATGTTTCTAATGGTAAGAAATAAGACTTTCATACACACAGAAAGTACCAGTTCATAGGCTATGTATTTTTGTTGTACGTGGATGCAAAGAATTGTTGACAAAGTGTTTGCTACTATATGTCTATGGGACTGGTTCCAGCTCTAATCCAGTAATTGATCAGGGTTAAGGAGGCGATAGTACAGAAACAGTGCACTGCTGAAACATTTGTCTCTGGATTCCTGTAAGGCAGAGCTGCAGCACACCTGTTAATATGTAATGTGTGCTATAAAGATAAGACTTTGCCTGCTAAATAAACAATGCATGGAGCATTGTATACCAAATATAACCAGTTTAAAATTTCAATCTGAATGAAAATGCTGTAAACATCTCAATCGGAATGAAAATGCTCAAACTGATTGAAATTTCAGCTGAATTGAAAGGCGTGGAATAAACCTTTTCATGAACCGATCAAATGAATGATTACACCATGTAAATGAGTTGGGGGTTGGGGGTCCCCCTCGGTAGAAATCGCGTTCCGCATTCTAACACCATGCGCCCCCTCTAACGCCAGGCCCTTGGAATCGTCCTAACATCCCCCCACCCCTTACGGCGCCCCTGAATTTGAGTGCTGTGTTGTTGAAACAATGTGTCATTCGCAAGACACTGCAAAAATATATGCAAGCTCAATGGCTAAACACGTCCATCTAGCATGTTTACACACAGAATCAATTGAAAAGCAGTGCAGTGAAGTGCAAAAATACATTTTGGTGTTTAAAAAAGTAAGACACATGGAATTAAAAACATGAAAGGTCTAGACACACATTTTTTTTTTTTTTTTTTTTTACTTGAGTGCTACGTTTTTAGAATGCAATGTCATGAGCAAGACGCTGCTAAAGACACCAGAGCAAAGGTCAAATATGTCTGTCTAATCCATGTTTACATAGAAAAACAACGGAAAATATTGAAAAACAGCATAGCAGATGCAAAAAAATAATTAAAAATGCAAGCCTTAGAGACACGTTTTTTAAAAGTTGAACTTGAGCGGCGTGATTTTAGAATGCTGTGTCATGTACGAGATACTACAAAAGATGATATTGCAACAGTCAAACATCCATCTAAAAAAATGTAAAAGGAGCACAGTTGAATTCAAAAACGCGTTCTGTGTGAACGGCTCCTCGTGATAGAACACATAATCTACTTGTTAAAGGGTTAGTTCAACAAAAAATGAAAATTCTGTCATTAATTACTCACCCTCATGTTGTTCCAAACCCGCAAGACCTTCGTTCATCTTCGGAACACAAATTAAGATATTTGTGACCCTGGACCACAAAACCAGTCATAAGGGTCAATTTTTTAAAATTGAGATTTAAACATCTTCTGGAAGCTGAAAAAATAAGCTTTCTATTGATGTATGGTTTGTTAGGATAGGACAATATTTGGCCGAGATACAACTATATGAAAATCTGGAATCTGAGGGTACAAAAAAATCAAAATATTGAGAAAATCGCCTTTAAAGTTGTCCAAATTAAGTTCTTAGCAATGCATATTCCTAATCAAAAATTGTTTTGATATATTTATGGTAGGAAATTTACAAAATATATTCATGGAACATGATCTTTACTTAATATCCTAATGATTTTTGGCATAAAAGAAAAATCGATAATTTTGACCCATACGATGTTTTTTTGGCTATTGCTAAAAATATACCCAAGCGACTTAAGACTGGTTTTGTGGTCCAGGGTCACATTTTTTATTAAGTCTGAGAGCTCTCTGACCCTCCATAGACAGAAATGAAAAAGTAGCACAAAAAGTATTCTCGTAGCTTCATAAAATTATGGTTGAACACCTGATGTCACATGGACTATTTTACTTTGCTACGTTTCTGTGCGTTGATCGTGATAGTATCCTTGCCGTCTATGGAGGGTCAGAGAGCTCTCAGATTTCATCAAAAATATCTTATCTGTAATTAATGACAGAATTTTCATTTTTGGGCGAACTAACCCTTTAAGCCTGACGTCAAGTGTCACCATTCCCAGCTCTAAACGGATGCCCAAATCAAACAACAAATATCACGGTGCTGCAATACTACCAAAAAATCTGGACTCTAACCATTATCTCCATACCTACATCTCTGATGGTCAGACAGTGATTCATCTTTTATGAATCGTAAAAACCTGTTTGAATATCTCATGACCAATTCACCTTTTAAAATATAGGATGTCATGAGAAATATATGATGGAATGCGTCTCATAGAAAAGCACTTTTGTGCGACTTTTATTGCTAAAAGCCTGTAGCTCCTACCTGCAGTTCCAGCACTTTAATGCGATGCCTGTGATTCCTCAGCTCCTCTTGAAGCTCTGAGATGGTCTCTTTCAGGTCCTGCATTTGCTGCTTGCGCTCTTCGTTCTCACGCAGCCAGTAGGAGACCTCATCTGTACAGCGGAACATGTCTGGACACCGCTGCTCCTCCAGCTGAGGTAATGTGGCTATTAAACGACACTGTCCGTTTGGCATCACTTCATTGCTGTATTCCCCACACTGCATTAGGCAGCTGCTAACTCGATGAGTCTGAGAAGTGTCTGTTTTAAAAGAGTCTGCGGTTTTAGGCTCTTCAACAGCATCTTTGGTTTTGACAACAGGAAATTGGGGCCATGCTGCCCAGAGAAACAAAGCATACAGCAGAGACAACATTCTGCAATAGACTGAAGTTCTCCAGAAGAAGTAAGGACTAGAGAGTGAAATCCTCATCAGACCCTGAAACCTGTCTGGGTCCTCAGACAAGACAACTTATTTTCTCATGGTTTAATGCTGTCACTAAATCTCTCCAGGGCAGATGGGAAGTGAATGAGATGGAGAAAGCTGATTGGCCGGACATTTGCCAGAAATCCTCAAAACATTGCCACCCAGCATTCTGCTTAAAGAAATAATAGAATGGATGGATCAATGACATGATGCTCATTAATTTATTCAGTACATTAAAATGGAGTTCATACATGAAATATTTTGAATATACAGTACAATTTCTTGAAGGTCCCATATTTTACACCTTTCTGGAGTTTTATTTTAGGTTTTGATGTCCTTAAGAATATATATTTGCGGTATAAGTACCAAAAACCATCTCAATATATTTTTACAGCTCCTTTCTCAGGAGCTCTGCTGAGAACAGGTCGATTTTGGCTTCTTTTACGATTAATATTCATGAGCCTCTTTTCTGATTGGCCTGTTGTTTTCTGAGTGACGCATGGCCAGGCCAACCACAGGTAACTAGGGTCAGCCGACGTCAACTTTTTACAGAAGTCACAACGGTTCGTGAAAAATCACAGCTACTTTATGCAGGATGTATGCATTTTACTGTGGACTGACTGTTTTGAACCCTATATGGTAGTTACATAGCACCTAGACCTCAGTTATCATGAAAAAAGCCAGAAAATTTCAAAGTTTTGACAATATGGGACCTTTAATTAAAATTATTGTTGACATTTTGTGTGGCATAATGTCAAAATTGTCAGAGGGGGGAAAAAATGTCTTATGTTATGACGAAGAAAGAAGCCTCTTTAAAAGAAATGCATTATTGTAGTTTGGCTTAATTAATGATTTTTTTTTTAATTATTGTAATTTTATTTTTTTAATCAACAAAGCTTCTTATTAATATTTGTAATGTGTTGTAAACAACACACAGAACCATAAAAGCATGCAAAAAACAAAAACAAACTGCAGTTCATTCTAATGTTTGTCAATATCAATCATTTCTTAAAATATCAAATTATTTAGCCTTTTTATGGCAAAGTTAGTTAAGATTGTAAAACATCATATGGTGCGACTCCGCAGAAGCTTAATGATATTTATGAATTAATAAGTCATAATATTTGTATTAAAAAACTGCAAAAATATATATATTAAAAACTTTTGGAAAATGATTAAGATGTGTACATGCATTCATGCTGTAAAGAAAATATGTTCATTCTTGATGGTTACACCACAACATTTTTAGAGTTAAATTTCTTGTTCTTAAAAATGCTATTAATGGTATAAAAGGTTTTCAAAGTCATGAAAACAACATGAATACAAAAAGAAGAAAAAAATGGGCCCATGGTTTTTCTTAATCAACACTCTTATTTATCATTTTCTAGACTAGTTTTCGGAATGATTGTCAATAAATATTCTTCATGAACATTATTTAAAATAAAGTGAAGTTTGTAGATGTAAACATAAGCTAAATGTAATAACTTTACTTAAAGTAGTTAGTTATGCAAATGTGCTAATAATATACAGTTAATTCTAAAAAGCACTACAGTATAATAATGAACAGTCAGTGATTCTGCATGCATAACACTTGTGATAATGGTACCGGGCCTGCATGTTATGGCCTACTTCCATATGCAGTAGTGTAGCCCAGCAGCCTTTAGGGACTGGTTTAACTGCTTAACATTTACTTTCTGTTCTGTTATGTCAGAATTCTTATTTGATTTGCATGATGCAGGTTTGTAAGTCGATTATCTAAAGGTTCACTCCATATTTAGATACTCATATTGCCCCCAAGTCTATATTAAGTTTGAGTTTGTTAGTTTATACATAAAGTAGCAATACAACTGCATTCCAACTTCTTACTCAAAATTCATCAAGTGCATGCAACTTAACAGATGCACACATCAAGAATGAGCATAATATACATTTAAAAGGCTAAAATAAAAGCCTCTGCAAAGCCAGCAAATGAAAAATGAAATGAATGAAAAGGCAAACACAAATGAGATAAGCAAAGTTACCTTGTACCGGGCAGGCAAATCCTCTTGTCATTCTGAATGTGTTAAGAAAGTATATCTTCCATTCACTCACTCACTGTTGGTAGGAAAAGCTGTGCTATTAACAGTGTTACTATGGGTTGACAGGCATCTTATCCTCTAAATCTTCTCTAATAGGATTACATTCACTGTGCAGTGTGGGTCAATAGCCTGTAAAGAGACAAGAAAATATACAATAAATTATATGCTTTGCATTTAACTGATTGTATGTTATTTTTTCCTTAAATTAAATATCACATTTTGTCCAAATGTGTGAGATTATAATTTCCATGACCACTTTCTTTACATCATTTATGTTTATTTGTTATTAGCTATAGATAACACCTATCTGGAAAATTACATATGAAAACGGCTAACATTTTCATTGACCACTTGTTGTATTTTATGTATAAACAGAGGGGCAAAGTTGCTCACACACTTTTAAATCCAGAACCTTTTTTTTTCCTCATTTGACCCCAGTATACTCATCTGTGACTTTCTGTCTCTGAGAACTCCATGTGCCAAAGAGACCAATAACATAAATATAAAAGCCAGCAAGGTCACGACTCCAATATAATGATGTGCCCTTAATGGAAAATGCCCCTTGGAATCGTTTTGCTCCAGGCGGAATAGTTACCAATATAGAAACCATATTTTGAATCAACAGAATCACTCAGCTGAGAGAGTGAGCCTGGTTGATTGAAATTTAGGACATGCTCTTTGACATTTGTCAGTGTTTCATTCTTAAGATCTCAAATATAACATTTATTTTGTATAACAAATATTTTATGCCTTAAAGCAGGAATAAATATGTACATGTTGCAGTTTAAGGCATACAAGGTCAGATTAAAATTTGCACTAAAACTGACAGCTATAGATTACACATTACAGGGTGGCATTTTGATGACTGTATTTTGTCATTAAATTATATAATGTTAATATAATAACTGAGCTAATAGGTATTATTAAAATAATTGCAACTTTAAAATAAATGATCATAATTTACTGTAAAGCTATACATGTTGCATAGTGAAATGGAACAATTATAAATAATATCATTTATTTTTTACTGTATTTCTAATATATTTAAATAATAATTCCACCAGTTTTCAGTGTATTTTTTCAGTGACCATGGTTTCTCTAATTTTATTGGCCTTATGTAAAAATGTGTATAAATATAAATAAATATAGCAAATAAAATATTTAATTAATATAAATGTATATAAAAATATATAAAGTAAAATGGTAAAGTATATTTTGTTGTAAAACATTTTTTTTTGGAGATTTTTTCCCCAAATTGCTCACATTTTTACAATGTAGCTCTCCCTGAAGAGTTACCACTGAAAAAATGTCTAGCTTGCCTTATTTTCAAAGTGAGACATTATTATTACTGTATATTATTCATATTTATATTAACATTATAATATATTTTTTATTTAATATTTTCTGCAAATATGAACTCTTTTTTTATTTCTCCATGAAGAATTTGGCTTATATTTATTGTAATTTTCGGCAAAGATACAGCAACACAGCAAGTCTTTATACAGTAATACCATGATTTTATGTTTTGTAATGTTCTGCTCAACCTAATCTGTTAGCGGCATTCAATCTGATCAAACCATGGTCATTTTGTATTATGAGCTTTTGTTCTGCTTCTACCACCCCGGATGTTCAAATCCCTCACCTTCCCATTCATTTCAACACAAGATTAGCACTTATGTGCCCTGACACACACAAAAAAAACATGCCCCATCATTGATTTAAAGTGAATTTAAACCTTTAATCACCTAACTCATGTAAACCGACACGTATGCCCTTAAACGTAATGAGAAAAACCATCATGATTTGATAAGCTGAGTGAAGATCCTAATCCTGCACTCATTCACAACTGTCTTTTCACTGTTGACTGACAATCTCTGATGGATTACTCATCCGTACCTTAGATGATGCGCCAGGGTTTCCTACCTGCACCACCCATTAAAAGTGACAGAGTTTGGTGGCCTTGAGGAATTGACGCATAGGTAGCTTATAAAAGATGACTAGATGAGGGTCTCAGACATCAGAGACAAGCAAACGCACGCATAACCAGACAGATCAGAGATCCTCCGAGAGAAAAACTTTGGTTGGCTCACTTCTTTCTGCACAACAGGTGGGTAAAAAAATCATCCACTGAGGTTGAGCTTTACATATTTTCTTAATGTTTTGTTTTTTTTGCAATGTCTAATAATTCATGTATTCATGTTTATTTTATTAATATAAAGCATTATTTCACAGACATGCATTCTGTTCACAATTTTCTTTGTTCTTTTAATTCTGGTGTGCAATGAAATAATGCTTTGCATAACTGTGCATGCCCTTAATGTGATTGAGTATGCATAAATGTGAATATTGCTGTGTTATCAATATTGGCATGAATCATTGTGCTGTATCAGACATGGTGAGGGGAGTGAGGATGTTGTGTCCTGCTTGGCTCTTGGCTCTGGCTGTTTTGTGTGCGGGTGGATCTGAAGTCAGAGCTCAGTGCTGGGAGAACGCCCGCTGCAGAGACCTCACCACTGACGAGAACATCTTGGTGAGTTACAATATACCTTGCACACATGACTGCTTAGCTGCTAATGTTAGTTCTTTCAGCTCAATCTGCAAGTTAGCTCACTAATTCAAAATCTTATTGATTAATAGTGAGACTAACATCATGAATGCTAATTCTTCAGGATTAGGCATTTGAACAAACCACAATCCTGAATGAGAACTCTCTAGTTTCTTCTTCTTTTGCTCTTCCCAAGGACTGCATACAGCTATGCAGGTCTGATCTGACAGATGAAACCCCCGTCTACCCTAGAGAAAGCCATTTGCAGCCTCCCTCCGAGCTGGAGCAAACTGAGGTCCTCTCACCCCTGTCCCCAGCAGCCCTCGCTCCTGATGAGCAAATGGACCCCGAGTCCAGCCCTCGGCACGAGCACAAGCGCTCCTACTCCATGGAGCATTTCCGCTGGGGAAAGCCAGTGGGTCGCAAGCGCAGGCCTATCAAGGTGTACACAAACGGCGTGGAGGAGGAATCCGCCGAGACTCTCCCAGCTGAGATGAGGCGCGAGCTGGCTACCAACGAGGTCGACTATCCTCAAGAGGAGGGCGCTTTAGACCAGCAGGATAAGAAGGATGGCTCCTACAAAATGAAACATTTCCGCTGGAGCAGCCCGCCTGCTAGTAAGCGCTATGGAGGCTTCATGAAGTCCTGGGACGAGCGCAGTCAGAAACCCCTTCTCACGCTCTTCAAAAACGTCATAAACAAAGAGCACCAGAAGAAGGGCCAGTGAGGGGGTTTTAATGGGAGGAGTGGATAGGGGATTGTTTTTAATATACTTTCTTCCCAGCAAACTTATCATGCATAGTAAACAAAAAGAGGGTGGGTGGTGTTACCAGTAGCACTTCATTCTTGATGCTTAGAGTTTATTCACATTGTAGTAAACAATAAATTCTGAATTCTATACATAGAAATGCTGTGGTGATTAAATACTGGTTTAGAGGCTAAAGAAACAGCATTTTAGATTATTTATTGAATTGTATTATACTGTCAATTTTGAAAATGTGACGATTGTTTCATGCAGAAAAGAACAAAACGGTTCATTTCTGAGAAACGAGCATTCATTAGAATCATTCAGACGTATGTGCAGTTGCCAATAAAGCTATAAACACAGGTCAGACTTTGAATTCATAAAATTAGTCTTTAATTGATATTCTTATTATTCACACCACATATGTACATCACTTAATGATTTCATGTAGGCAAACATTCACAGAACACAGTTCTGAAGTCTCATCCTTTTACAGTGACAGCATCTAAACACATACATAACAGGAACTAAGTTGACTTATTACGGTCCACAGTGTTGTAATGATCTCACTTAAATTAAAAATGGTAAAAGCACAGACAAAACACCCAGTGCATGCAGCAGCTGACAAGGAAAGACTAAACTCTGATATTTCATACACGCAAAATCACCTCACATGTAAGCAGTCTAGAATATTTCATCATAGCCATATAAACAGAGAAGATAAACCAATTTGTTTTTATGCTTGCAAATAAATTCAGGGTATCACCAAGGATGAATATAAAGTAAAACCAGAACATGAAAAATTACTTCATGAACTAAAAAAAAAAAACAGGTGGTTTTACGACAGAAAAACAAGATAAACGTCCATGTTTTTATGTGGAACCGGAACAATATGATATGACAACAGATTACACACCATAAAATTTTAGACAAGAACACATCAAGATGAAATTTTGCGCAACATAAAGTATATTTTCCAGCATACACCACATTTACACAGTGAGCATTAAAGTGCTGCGTTTAAATCCAGGACAACAAAATCTTGTTGTAAACCTGAAATTATTTACAAATTTAATAAAATAAAGGACTCGTTACTGTACAAGTGTCAAATGAAATGCACTAATCCTGGTAAAAAAAGGTAGATAATTGATCCCTTTAGACCCTAAGTAGGGGTTTTACCTTTTTAGGGTAGGGTTTTTACCTCTCTAGCTTTTACCTTTTAATTCTGCATGCAAAATGCCATTATCTCAACAGGAATCCATGTGAACGAGAATTTCCCGTGAGGTGGCATGCATTGACCTACAGAAAGCTGCTTGGTTTGAAAGAGAATATAGCAAACAGTCATTTCAATACAAATACATACAATCTGGAATTTCACATCAGGGCAAAAGATTTCCCCAAGCAGATTTCGCAATGGGTTCAAATTGGTTACGCAAATTTGCAGAAATCTGCTTGGTTTCAAAGTGATTTCTGTGTGTACTGTGCTTTATACATTGTGACACCATTGCCATTAAACAATGGACATTTTTTTGCCTGTGAAATTTTGCTAATTTTGCCAATGATAACATTAACTCACTCTGGTTCAGAAAAAAAAAACTTAAGCAATCAAACAAACATTACGCAAATGAAAACCTTTCACGTAAGAAACTGCATTAACAAGAGTATAATGAATAATGATACAGGTCTGACTTTATGTGAATGTAACACATTCACTTTCTTATACACAACATCATTAAGCCATCAGTTCTGACTGGAATACTGCATTGAGCTGAACTAGGAACTTAGTATTTGCTGTATTTTTTCCTCAGCTTCTACCCAAGAGTTTTTACTTTTAAATTCAATAATTATTGCTTTAAATACAACTGTTATTGCAGCATGTAGAGACGATTTAAACATGCAAACAAAGCTTGTATTTAGCTAAACTGTCGATACCCACACGTTGAAAAAAAAAAACTGTTTTTGGAAACACATTTGGGACATTCTTTGACAAATGTTCTTAACTTAAGATACAAAATGTAATGCAGCTTTACTCTTTAGTTGTACAAGAAAACCAATTACAACAGACTGTACACACTTACACAGTAACCTAAACAATGAAAACCTCATTCTGCTCTCTATGCTCCCAGACAAGATACGATCATTTGTCGATAAATTCTGTCCTTTTTCGTCTAGACTAAGTGCATATTTAACCAACATATGGTATATTCTCTTGGTTTGTTTGTCTTTGTTGGCATAAATAGACTTCAGGATAAAGTACAGCCGTAATCCTTATCTAAGGTCTGATATTACACTAGAGAACACAGTTTAGAAGAAACAGAGTTACACCTGGACATAAGAAGGAGTGATAATAGTGCGATGAAAACAGCTGTATGTGGTGACAAGGGCTCCAGGGTCTCTCAGTATACACAGAGGTCTGGAAACTTCATTTCATAGACTGGTACGGAGTGGCTCCGGCCGTGACCATTCCCGACAGAGCCAGACGGACTCGGTGGAGGCCTATCCAACAGAGAAAGAGAAAGAGAGATGGAACAAGTGTCAATCACATGAGACAGACAATACAGCCTTTTTCCACTGTAGTGGTGTCCTACTCTGTGTAGTTTTATATGGTTGTTAGTTACATAACATATTCACACTTACAAAAAATTCAATGTTACAGAAAACAGTTTTATATTATGTACCTGATTGTGATTTCGAAGATTTGGTTGAGTTTACTCTGCAACAGGGAAGCCTAGAGAGAAACAGTACAGGCGGAGAGTTCATGCACAATAAAAAAAGAAAAGAACAGATGTAGGAGCTGAACAGAAGAGCTGTGTTTGTGCTATTTGATGATAAAATTAGAGTGTGTATGCTTGCTAGGCATTGGACTCACCCTGGCCCCGCAGTGGGCTGCTATCTCCTCAAACGGGGCGGTCTGAAACCTCTCTACCACCTGCCTTCTGCGCTCTCTCTCCAGCTCCTCCACATTCACGCTGTCTACTGAACAAACACACAAATACAGGTGTTTCTGTGCTAACTGACAAAATCCAGCATAGAAAATGTCTAAACTCTTTTAAATTTTAAATTTAAGTTCAATTTAGAGATATTACGACTAACACATTTTTTGTACCATACCAGTCATTTGTAATTACTGAATAAGGATTATTTAAAATAATATTTTATAGAGATCATTAATCAGAGCGACAGTTCTGTAGCAGTACTATAATATAAATAATAATATAAAATAATATAATATAAAAAAATGACTTCAAAATGGCACTAACGTAAGTTTGGGGTTGGTAGTTTTTTTTTTATGTTTTAAAATGATGTTTTTTAAAATGATTTTAAATGTCTCATTCTCACTTAGTCATCCGTTTATTTGATCAAAATACAGTAAAAACTGCAATGACTGCTTTCAATTTTAATATATTTAATTGTTTTTACTTTAAAAATGTATTCTTGTGATGGCAAAGCTATTTTTCAGCAGCCATTACGCCAGTTTTCAGTGTCACATGATCCTTCAGAACTCATTCTCATATGTTGATTTGCTGCTCAAGAAACATTTATTTTTATTATCAGTGCTGAAAACAGTTGTGCTGCCTAATAGTTTTTTTAGAATATTTTTGTAGGATTCTTTAATGAATCGATTAATCGCGATTAATCACATCCAAAATAAAAGTTTGTGTTTACATAATGTGTATGTGTACTGTGCATATTAAATACATGCATGTATGTGTGTGTATTATATATATATATATATATATACACAGTACACACACACATTGTCACAGGGTTGTGGTTGTAGTAACTGCGCACGACGAAGGAGTAGAAGAAAGTGAGTTTTTAAATAAGCATCAACACAGTATAACCGTTTAAAATAACATTAATCCGAGACAAAGAAGACACAGAAACTGAGGGCTTATAAGGAAGGCAAATTAAGGAGCAAATGAGATGATTAATACAACACAGGTGATCCGAATGAACGAGGATTAACTAAATGACAACAGGAACAGAACCAAATAAGGGCAGACAGGAACTAAACAGAAACAAACATGTCACAGATATCGCCCCCCTCCCGGAAGGCGCGTCCCGCGCCGTAACAGGAACATCGGGGGGGGCGGGCGCCCTGGAGGCTGGTGCAGGACAGGAACAGGGCGGAGACAAGGAAGGCCTCCAGGGCAGATCAGGGAGCCATGGCAGAGCAGACAGTTCAGGTTGCCATGGTGGAGCAGGCAGTTCAGGTTGCCATGGCGAAGCTGGTAGCTCAGAGGGCCATGGCGGAGCTGGTAGCTCAGGGGGCCATGGCGGAGCAGGGGACTCAGGAGGCTCGGCCACGGGTATATGCCCCCCCCCCCTTTTTTCTTGGGGGAAACTAGGAATCCTGGGGGGCGCTCTGGAGGAGCAGGAACTTGAGGGTGCTCTGGAGGAGCGGGAATATGAGGGCACTCTGGAGGAGCAGGCACTTGAGGGCGCACTAGAGGAGCGGGAACTTGAGGGCTCTCTGGAGGAGAGGGCAATTGAGGGCGCTCTGGAGGGCAATTTCGAGGAGCGGGCTCTGGAGGGTGCTTTCGAGGAGCGGGCACTGGAGCGTGCTTTCGAGGAGCGGGCACTGGAGGGTGCTCTGGAGGAGCAGGCACTGGAGGGCGCTCTGGAGGGCGCTTTCAAGGAGCAGACACTGGAGGGCGCTCTGGAGGAGCAGGAACTGGAGGGCGCTTTCGAGGAGTGGGCTCTGGAGGGCGCTTTCGAGGAGTGGGCACTGGAGGAGCGGAGTTCGCTAACACAGAGGGCTCAGGGGACGATGGAGGGCTGGACGGGACCAGCGGAGACTCAGGAGACGAAGGAGAGTTTTCTGGAGCGAACTCTGGTGAGAGGATAGGGGCAGAGAACTCAGGAGGTAGTGCCATGTCCAAAAGCGCTGAGAGGCCAGCGGGCTTGACTGCGGGCTGGTTCTGGATCGGGGCTGGACACTCTCCAGACACTGGAGGATTCCTTCCCTCCAGCTCAGTCCTGTGGTGTCTGGGAGGTCCACGGGGCGATAGTAATTGACCCCGATCCAGAACAGAGAGTTGAGCGTGGTGTCATCTAGCGCCATACACACGATGAGCCCGCAGAACTCCCGCTCATACTTCTCGAATGGGAGATCCAGGCGGGCTAGGGTGGCGAAGCGTGCAGCGATTTCCATCACCGCGGGGAAAAAGGGGAAAATAAAAACACTTTTCAAACCGGCGGAAAACAAACACGGGGAAAAAATGCGCTGCTCACTTTCAGTTTTGGGTCTCGGATTCTGTCACGGGGTTGTGGTTGTAGTAATTGCGCACGACGAAGGAGTAGAAGAAAAGGAGTTTTTAATAAGCATCAACTATAACTGTTGAAAATAACATTAATCCGAGACAAAGAAGACAGAAACTGAGGGCTTATAATGAAGTCAAACTAAGGAGCAAACGAGATGATTAATACAACACAGGTGATCCGAATGAACGAGGATTAATAAGAACTAAATGAGAACAGGAACAGAACCAAATAAGGGCAGACAGGAACTAAACAGAAACAAACATGTGACACACATATAGTATGTAAAAACTAACTTTTATTTTGGATGTGATTAATCGAGATTAAGTGACTTGACAGCACTAGTAACAACACAACTTTTGATCAATTTAATGTATCCTTGCTGAATAAAAGTATTATTTACTTTTAAAAAAATCTTACTGACCCCAAACGTTTGAATGGTAGTGTATATACAATGTTAATGCAAGTAGACTCTCAAATCATGCAAGACTTACCAATGGCTTGTTTAAGAGTTTCAAACGTTATCTGCTCTGCTGTGGATCTCTGTAAGGACACCGAACATTGGTTAAAAATACACACACACACACACACACACACACGTGTAATGAATATTAGGATGTTTTACCTGCTCTTTCTCCGGACTGTTTCTAGACTCCATCTCTAACTGCAGGGAGACTGTGTCTCCAATACTCTTCCTCTTAGACAGTCTGTCTTCATCTGTGTTAGTTACAAAAATAATATTTTCTTAATGTAATGTATTATGAAGAATTCAAGAAAAAAGCTCAGCTGTACTATAACATTTAAATGTGAAATGCCCTCACTTTATGTGTCTCATGATAACACACTATATCAAGACAGGCAAAAATATGACAGGACATCCTTTCTCAGTGTATTTAAAGCTCAGGCTGAGGGTCAGACCTGTGATCTGTGGGATGTATGGAGTGGCCAGTCTCTCTGTGTTGTATCCGCTGCCGCCCAGCATCTCTGCTATCTTAGCCTGCACAAAAAGCACCTCTCCCTCCACCTTCTCTGGGATCCTGAAAGAGAAAGAGGCTAAAGCTATTCTTCAGCTTTATATGGGTGCGCTTTTCTGAGGTAGTAGAAACCAGATGGATAAGAGGTCTCTGAATGTTTTGTGGGTTTAATGCCTTTAATAACCATTTGCTCAGCACATCACAGCTGCAAATGATCTTATAGTGAACCGAAAGACATTGAACTGCGTAAAAACTGTACAGTATGTTCTCAACTCAGTACATAAATTTGTATGAACTGAGAACTATATGTTTCTGTTGGTTTGTTAGTGTGAACTATGGCATAAAAGCTGTGTCTCTCATAATGGTGGTGAGAAGAACATTATGATACTTTGAACAGAAGTGTTGCTTACTTTGAGCTCTCAACAAGAACATCCTCTGGCAGCAGGAAAGGAACAAGTTTCTTTCTTGACTCAATCACCTGCGGGTAGAAACAGACAGATAGATAGATCTATGGATACAGTAGATAGATAGAGAGACATGTGGATAGATGTATGGATGGATGGATGGATGTACAGATAGACGGATAGACAGACAGACAGACAGACAGACAGATGGGTAGACAGACAGACAGACAGACAGACAGACAGACGATATAGATGGACAGACAGACAGACAGACACAGATAGATGATAGATAGATAGATAGATAGATAGATAGATAGATAGATAGATAGATAGATAGATAGATAGATAGACAGATAGCACTCACCTCATGGACGTGTTGGCAGAAGGTGGGCACAGTGGTCAGCTGACTGATGAGGTTCAGGTACGCAGCTGACAGAGCGTGGATGGCACAGCGGTTGTAAACAGGAAGAGCCTCTTCAGTCAAGGCCAGGTCCTGAGGAAGAGGACGCATCAGGGGAAATTAAAAAAGGCTGAGAACTATTGTTATTGTATTGTTATTGTATTGATAGACACTTTTATGACTTGTCTGTAAGACACATACTTGAGCATAATGTAAAGAGATGATGCTGAAGTAAAAGTTGACTTATGTTGGTTTTAAAATGTATATTAATTAACATATATAATTATGCTGACCCTATGTGTCCACTGGCATATTTATTCATCCCCACAGTCATGTACATATCACAGAGGTGAGAGAAACACCTGTAATGCCAAAGCCAGTCGGATCAGGTCCACCACCACCTCCTCATTGGCCAGCTCCACACAAATCAACCCCAGCAATGTATACAGAGACTCAAAGTGCCGCTGGATGCTACTCTCCTCCTTGCAGGCCAGGTAAATGTGGCGGTACAGCCTCTGGCTGTGTTTCTTCATGAACAGGTTATCCTGCCTTGAGCACTTGTCTACTTTCAACTTCAGTACTGAGATATCTGAGATAATTCTGTTGAAAACAATAGAAAAATGCACTGTAAAATGTTTTTCAGGTAAATCTCAAAGACCTACTGTAGCAAAACACTTTGTGCAATTAAATAATATACATTTTTAAAACATGTGTAATAAGAGCAATTCATACTGTGAAATGTATGATAGCAAAAAATACATTTTTAACCACTAACTAATAAAAAAAAAATAATTTTAACCACTAACTAATCAAAAGCTACCATGGTATGTATTAACTATTTCTAAGGGCCATTTGGCCACATTTTAACCAGTACTTCATGCATTACAATACAGAGGTAAATGTAAAATGTGTCAGGTACACTGTAAAAAATATATATTTAAAAAAAAAAATCAAAATTGTAGATTGCTAGAGTTTTTTTTCGAGTGTGTCAGTGCGCCCCAACCTGACAGGGGAGAATTTGTGCCGGTTGTCATGGCGATCAATGATGCTGATGAGGATGTCAAGAACAAGTAGACGGATCTCTGCATCCTCCATCAGAGTGAAGGACAAGAGCGGGTCCAGGAATGAGGTGGGAAGCGCCGTCAAAATGTTTGTAGACTGGAATCCTGCTGTTACCTAAAGGAGAAACGGAGAGACTGACGTTTCAAGGCACACAAGACCATCAGACGGTTTAGACTGCATCAGCAACTGTGGATCATGAAACAGCAGGGGGAGTAAATGGTCTCCGCATAGCACAGCGGGAGATCATGACTGACACAAACCAGCTCACCTGCAGCAGAGACTTTAGCAGCATAATCTGGATCATCCTATTGCCCTCAACCCTGAAACAAGAAACAGACACTTATTGACAAAATACAATATTCTTGCTACGCTAGCATTTATCTTATTAAACACTAGCGTTTAATTTGCATTTCATCTTGGGCCAGCAGAAAATACATCGTAAACATGTCTAATTGATAAAGTAACCCTGTCTCACCCGGTGTTGGCCGACCCCAGAGCCGGATACATGCCTGTCACAGGAATCTTACCAATGATGAACAGCATGACTTCTGAGCGTTGGTAGGTGGGCAGTGTGTTTGCAAATGAGCCTGCAAACAAAGATTGATAAGTAAGGTATCATGCACAGTATCTATCTATCTATATATCTATCTATCTATCTATCCATTTAAAATACAAATACTGAGATAAAATTTTGTTATAATTTTAAGAGTGAAAATGTGGGTTGATATCAAACTGAGCACAGCTATGTAGAAAATTATTTGTCTGAGACAAGCCAATTATACAGTTTAGCCACGGTCATTTTACAAAAATATTTGACTGCCACGACTGTCAGATTCACTCATAAACATTCATTGTTCACCCACCAATGGTTTTGATGACAGCTTCTTGGAGTTGTCTCTCCTCGTGTACTTTAATGACCTTGGAGCCCATGTTTGCAAAAGAGTCGTAGGATCCTGTGAGCTCGTAGTCCACACTGAGTCTGAGCTGCTTCAGTAGAGTATTAAACACTTCCAGTACTGTGGGCCCTGTGGAGAGGGACGGCACAGAGCCAAAACTAAACAAAAAGGGATAGTTCACCCAAAAATGAAAATTCTGACATTAATAACTCACCCTCATGTCGTTCCAAAGCCGTAAGACCTTCGTTCATCTTCGGAACACAAATTAAGATATTTTTGATGAAATCCGAGTGTTTTCTGATCCTGCATAGACAGCAATGCAACTGACATGTTCAAGGCCCAGAAAGGTAGTAAGGACATTGTTAAAACAGTCCATGTGACATCAGCGGTTCAACTGTAATTTTATGAAGCTACAACAATACTTTTTGTGCCCAAAGAAAACAAAAGTAATGACTTTATTCAACAATTTCTTTTCTTCCGTGTCAACAAATTGTATTCTCGTAGCTTCATAAAATTGCAGTTGAACCGCTGATGTCACATGGACTGTTTTAACAATGTCCTTACTACCTTTCTGGGTCTTGAACATGTCAGTTGCGTTGCTGTCTATGCAGGGTCAGAAAGCTCACAGTTTTCAACAAAAATATCTTGTTCCAAAGATCTTGATGACATGAGAGTGAGTAATTAATGACAAAATTATCGTTTTTGGGTGAACTATGCCTCTAAAGAACATTGTCAATGCGTATGATTTCTACTGTATAAAATTGAATTATTTGTCAAACATATAAACACTTGATACATATTAAATAAGCAGTGTGTAATAGTGTAAATCCTATAAAATGCTTGTCTAATGAGATGGTTTTAGTGCTCCCTCTAGTGGTCTAAAGAAGGTCTGTTACCTATGGATCCACTGGCCTCTATGACAGCTGCCTCTGAGATCACCTCCACTATCCCAGCACGCACTCGGGCTGAATTCTTACTGTTGGCATCCAAGTGGCCCAACAGCTGCTGAATCACCAGATGTGAATGTTGGGACTGTCAAAGGATCCGTAGATGAGTCAATATTACAGTAACACAAACGCATATCGAATTATAACTTCATTCAATTTTTTAACAATAAAAACAAAGAAATGTTATGACGTAAAGTCAATACGAAATATTAATACATTATGAGATTTTTCACTCTAATCGTTGAGCTTATAAGATCATTTGTAAAAAAAATAAAAATAAATTGAATAATGCAAAAATATAAATATTTTCACTACTGTTCTGAGACTTTCAAAGCTACAGTATTTTAAAGATGTTTAAATATGTCCCCAAACACCACGTAATTATTTAGTAGCAAATGGCCATGCTCTACAATGCAAGTGTGTCTTGCATTGTATTTTGTGTCAGATACTTTTACAATCAAATTTCAGTACAGTTGTTTGTATCTACCTGAATGGAGTACATAATGATTTTGAAACAGCGCACTGCAAATGTTTTGCTCTCCCAGAGTGAATGGTTATCAAGGTGCCTGGAAATATACAAGTGAATTAATGATTAGCTTCAGCAAACAGAACTAGAGCAGGAAACAGCAAACAAAGTAGGTAAAAAAAAAAAATACACTGGCAAAACAGATACTAGTTACTTTTACTGTGAAGTATGTTTTAGGCTAACAATGAGGACAATTTGTTACATTTTTTTCTACATTCCCTTTCCAGTGCTACATTTCTGTAGTGCCCCTAGTGAAAAATAAATATAATAAAATGCATTTGCACAACATTTATTTCATGCTATGTATACTACAAATACATACATAATAAAAATACCCTGCAATTGTACTTTTAGTATACTAAACTGGTATACTTAAAGTCTGCTAAATTGGAACAACTAATTTTGTACTTAATGTACTTTCATTTTAGGCTTAATATTAAGAAATGTGCATTGTGAACAAGTATTACTCCAAATATTAAATTATAATTTTTACACCAGTAAGTCTCGAGTGATATGTCAGTAAATATGTTAACAGATCTGAACTATACTTAGTATGAAATACATACAATTTTAAATATATTACTTTTTTTTACTAGAGGCATCGTTTGTGTAAATAAAAAACCTCGTCCTGACATTCTACAATGACATAAATTAATTTATATGTATAAATGGAAACCTCTGCCGAGGTCAATTATTAATAATTCATCCAAGCATCCATGTCATTATTTCATTTACACCCTACACGAATATTTGAAGTTGGTAAGATAAAAAAGTAATATAGTGAAATGTTATTACAATTTAAAATCTTTTTCATTTCTTTCAAAATCTTACTGACTCCAAACTTTTAAATGGTAGTGTATGTGCATTGTTTTGCATGAATTATAATAAGTAGTCCAGTCGATTAGTAACAGCTGCATGATCATTAAAGTCACCACAATCCTGAATTCATATAGTCATTTATTGTCAAATATATGCCCATTATTCATAAAAAAAAAATTAAAAAAAAATTGTTAAAGGGGTCATATGATGCGATTTCAAGTTTTCCTTTCTCTTTGGAGGGTTACAAGCTG
>NW_015544247.1:3872882-3877014 GCF_001515605.1 Sinocyclocheilus anshuiensis
TGTGTTTTTTGAACATTAAAGCATGTCAACATATTCTGTTACACCAAATACACAAAATAATGATCTTTAAAAAAGCATCATATGACGCATTTAATTGTTAAAATATACATGTTTCATATAACTATTTGTATAAAATGAACTGAAAAGAAACGTGTCTCTGTGCTGCCCTCTTGTGGTTGATCAGGGTAGTGCATAAACACTCACATGAGCACAGGTTTCACAGCATTCTTGATGTTGTCGTAGGCCGCTCGTCCTAGCAGCTCTCGAAAGCATCTCTCTGTCAGTTCCACTGGACTCTCCTTCTCCTTCTCTGTCTCTGGGGAAGGAGACCTATCAATAGGAATCAAAAACAGAAAACAAACATAAACCAGGGCTGATCAATAGGCCGATTGTTGTTGGCAGTACTGTGGTCAGTTATTTCATTTATTAGATGTGAAGAGTTTTATGGCTCAGAGTTCATTTCACGGTTCAATTTAGATTTCGTGGTCTGCCTCTGCCCCTCAGGGTTTTGGGTTTATTAGGTTTACAGCCAGTACAGCAGCTTCTAGAATAAATTACTTTCTTATTACACTTGAGAGTCACTTGACACTTGACACCTCAGTTGTAGTCAGTCTACTGTTATATCACAGTTTTCATTAGCATTCGATTAGGAGTTCATTAGCTTAATCACACAGACTGGCTAAAAGCTATTAGCAAGACACTGTTTCTCTGAAGGAAAATTCACACTTCCATTAGAGTGACTAAAAGTGTCCATGTCTCTTCATGTGTGATAGTGTGTGTATGCGAGCGTGTAAGTGTGTTTCAGACCTCTCTATGCCTTCTTCCTGTTGGAGGTTGAACAAGAGAGACGGCACGATTTTGTCCATGTGTTGAGGGTCCCAAATATTTGCCTGCAGTTCATCATTGACAGTTTTCCTCACCACCCCCTGAAGACCCCTGATCCCTGCCATACGAATCCTTACACACACACATACACACCACCCAAACAGACTTCAGTCACACACACACACACACACACACACAACCCAAACAGACTTCAGTCACATTTATGAGACGTGGATTTATATATGACTATTTTTATTAATGTGCACTGCATGGTACAGTTCACCCCCGATGTATGAATTATTAAATCACAAAGGAAAAAATGTTTCCTTTTATATCTAAAGCAGAATATATCATTTCTAATCTTGTTCTACTCAATCCCTGAGAATCCTTAAATTGTATCAGTATCTGAGGCAAAATCTCACCCACACACACTCTCATGCAGGCACGTGCACATACTCGTGCATATCCTTTTTGAATATCCCTATTGCTCTATTTCTTCAAAGCCTTAATGTTCACAGTAAGTCATAATTATGGATAATACTGTTTAATTAATTACATATGAACATTATTATATACACAACATTATTATTATTATTCATAATATAAATTTTACTTGTATTATTACTTTTATTTATTATAATATATTTAATTTCAAGGTTAAGAAATTAAACAATCATAAAGTATGCTTCATAACTTTCGACAGAAATGTTGCACATATGTTGTCTTAAAAAACACAATGACATTTCATGACAACATTCACACACATAAAAAAATATAAATATAAGATTTTTGTTTTTTAATGGCATATATATGTGGCTTTCCATTAATTTGGATTACACATTTTTAACATAAACTAATAAACTTAATTTGATGCATAATTGTCAGTAAAGCATAAATGAAATGGTTAAGAACCAGCTAAGAATTCGGCACTAAAAAAAATCATGCCATGATTTATTATTATCTATAGCATCTTGTTTTACTTCACCATATTTTCAAAACACATTTATTCAAATTGTTTATAATCGCCATAAATCGGTTAATTGTAAAAACAGTTACATTTATTTAGTTTAAAAAGTGTGCACATGATTAAACATGGCTAGCAGTGGAGAAAGTAATATTCAATTAGTTCAAATGAGATTAAAACAAATAGGATGTTTTGATGATAAATATAAACCTGGTTATTATGTATTTAAAGCATTCTGTTTATTAGTACTATTACAGAAATATTACCTGTTTCATTTACTTTATGTACAACTGACAGATTTGTATAAGATTATCTGGTAACACTTTAGCATAGGGACCTATTCTCACTATTAACTAGTTGCTTATTAGCATGCCTATAACATATGGGCTGTTTATTAGTACTTATAAAGCACATATTAATGCCTTATTCTGCATGACCATATCCTACCCTATACCTAAACCTAACAACTACCTTGCTAACTATTAATAAGCAGTAATTAGGAGTTTATTGAGGAAAAAGTCATAGTTAATTGTTAGTTAATAGTGAGAACTAAACCTTAAAATAAAGTGTGAACGATTATGCTTAAAACCGTATAATCCAAAAAACAAGGAGAAACTAGATTTTCAACATTCATAATTTTGGGTGTTAAAATCTTCCCCTGTTTGAAATACGGGAAAGAGGTGCTCACTTTGTGCGAATATCTGGATCCTCATAACTGGAATGGCACATCTCACTGAAGCGTGACACAAAGAAATCGTAGCTACGATGGTATGAAACAAAAGAGGAAAACATCTGCGGAACAAAAGAAGGCTTAAGGCAATTAGGCAAGAAGTAGGACCGGTGTAAATATCGAATCAGCTTTCCAGTGCTGGAGAGAAATCAAGGAGCGGGAAGGCCTGCGATCCGACGCCGAGGTTGCTTTGTTTCTTCTCGATAAGTGAGTAACACCGTCTACCCTATACCTAAACCTAACAACTACCTTGCTAACTATTAATAAGCAGTAATTAGGAGTTTATTGAGGAAAAAGTCATAGTTAATTGTTAGTTAATAGTGAGAACTAAACCTTAAAATAAAGTGTGAACGATTATGCTTAAAACCGTATAATCCAAAAAACAAGGAGAAACTAGATTTTCAACATTCATAATTTTGGGTGTTAAAATCTTCCCCTGTTTGAAATACGGGAAAGAGGTGCTCACTTTGTGCGAATATCTGGATCCTCATAACTGGAATGGCACATCTCACTGAAGCGTGACACAAAGAAATCGTAGCTACGATGGTATGATGCTGTGTCCTCCTCTATGTTCGCAAACTTCACAAACTTAAAGAGAAAGAGCAGAAAAATAGAGATAGTTTGATTACACTTTATATTAGGTGGCCTTAACTACTATGTACTAACCTATATTCCTACACTTACTGCTAATGAGTTTCAGAGTTTGAGGTATGGTTAGCTAAGGCTTGGGTTGCAGTTGGGTGTAAAGTTAACATTGTAACTACAAATGTTAATTAAATGCAAGTACTTTAACTGTTATTGCAATGCACCAACATGTATGTACATAATATTTTTGTTTGTTTGTTTTACATTGTATCACATCCTCTCTGGACTAAATAAAGTGATTTTAATGCTTCGTAATACAACAACCTGAATTGTAAGGCAGTGGTTCTCCACTGGTGGGTTGTGATGATTCGGGCCGAGTAGTAAACCAAACTTGTAGCCAATCAGCAGTAAGGGGCGTGTCTACTCATGATGTGGAGGAGAGAGAGTTCAGTGCACAGGACGGACATTAGCCAAGCCGAGCGACCGAAAGAGAGAGATGGCAGATAAAAAACAAAAGAGGAAACCGTCTGTAGAACAAAAGAAGGCTTAAGGCAATAAGGCAAGAAGTAGGACCCGTGTAAATATCGGATCAGCTTTCCAGCACTGTAGAGAACTCAAGGAGCGGAAGGCCTGCGATCGGGCGCCGAAGTTGCTTTGTTTTTTTTGATAGGTGAGTAACACCGTGTCTGTGCCGCAACAGCTAAAGTCTGTCTAGTACACTGGATGCAACAAAACAACTGTTGAAAATCATTTGAAATTTGTGTCAATACGTCATGAATAGAATGCAGCAGCAGTTTTCTGTCGGGAATTTGTCGTGTCACGCCGCGCCGCATCCAGTGTAGGCCATAGATATGTATATATATCTATGGTGTAGACAGCATCACTGATTATAATGAGTGCTATAGTATTTTGTCTCGCCGCACCACTCGCGTCCAGTGTAGACACGGTGTAACATTGGTTTTGCTTTGTTTCAGAAATAATCGTTGCCTGGGTTGCATACATATGTGTGGGGCGGATCTATCAAAAAA
>NW_015544247.1:3877038-3878682 GCF_001515605.1 Sinocyclocheilus anshuiensis
GGGGCGTGTTTGTTTTGGTGATTTCAAATGTCAACATTGGCTACCAGAAATCACTTACCCCACCTTTAAATACGAAAAGATCTAAATGGGAAGAGAAAAATTTCCCATTTTGTCAAAGACCGCACATCCAATCAAACTCTACAGGTGCATCTCAATAAATTAGAATGTCGTGGAAAAGTTCATTTATTTCAGTAATTCCACGAGTTTCACAATTTGAGTTGAATTACTGAAATAAATGAACTTTTCCACGACATTCTAATTTATTGAGATGCACCTGTACATTATTTTTGTGTAAATTCACCTGTTACTTCATAGAAGCTAATCAGGCAGATCCAACATGGACAGGTTGTGTGACATGCCTTCGTCTTCAAAAACTATGAAAATCATTTAATTATAATTTTTTTAAATATTAAAAATATGACACGGCTTCATTAAATAAATGGTTTTTGCCTCAACATGTTTTGTTTGATGAACTATTGGCTGCTAAGAACATGAAACTATTGAATTCAAGAAGCATTTAGAAGCCAAACAACCAATATTGCAGAAGCTTGATTATGCAAATTTGCATATCGATGGGCCTATGCCGTTCAATGTTTCAAGACATTTTTTGTCAATTTTGATACTGTGTTGAGTCAGCACTTGTTGTCCAGTGTAGTCCTGAAGCAAAAGCAGTTGAGAACCACTGCTGTAAGGTATCCCAGTCTGTACTTATGCAGTTACTGTACATTACAGTACAACAGATTAGGATCTTCCTGATTAGGATATCTGAAGATTTGAGATTAGCAGCGGTTTATCCAGTGTGCTACTACTGACCACTAAAGTACCACACCAACACAAAACCGACAGAGTACCGTCACGCTGTTAAACTCAGATGAAAACTAAACATTCACACAGCTTTCAACATTTGTGGGCACCACGCTTTAAGCCCTGCCCCATCTGGCCTCTATCTGTGAAAGTATTCTCTTTTTAATCTTTAAGCCCTTATATTTTAGAAGCATCATATGTGAGCAGTTTTGAAGTTGAGAACTCTGTATATTTCCATAAGCATGTGAGTTGGGCTAGTCAGTGGAAAGCTTTCAGGGACCATGTTGAGCTTTCACATTACTATACAGAGGATACATTTATCTTTGTTTTGAAAGCTTGTCATGTAAAATGAAATAACATTAGCTGGAATGGGTCTATACTGAATGAAGATGGCCTGTATAATTCAGGTAAATGGGAAGGTCTGACATGAAGTAATGGAATAAGTACAATATTTAAATACAGAACTAATAAAAAAGTACAACACATGTAAAAATGTTTATAATAGACTTTAAACATACAATAAATGTTTTGAAAAAACAGCCAAAATAATGTAATTCTAGTATTAAATACTATTGTATTATTGCTCAAATAAAAAAGTGATGCCTGTGTAGCTGTAGCCTCATCTCCTTTATTAGGTATTTTTATACAATTTTAATATAAATTGTATATAAATACATACTTTTTTGATTACATAATTAAATAGCTTTCTAATTTAATGATTACCCCGATGGTCAGATTAGATTAAAATTTACTTTGGTGGTTTAATTTATAATCTACATATTAGTGCTGTCAACCGATTAATCGCGATTAATCACATCCAAAATAAAAGTGTGTATGTAC
>NW_015544247.1:3878707-3883549 GCF_001515605.1 Sinocyclocheilus anshuiensis
CACACACATACAGTATATATTTTGAAAATATTTACATGTATATATTTATATTCATATAATTTATATTTATTATAAATATATTTAATATACAAACATAACATATTTTTCTGATATACATGCATGTGTGTATTTATATATAAATAAAACATATACACAGTACACACACATATTATGTAAACAAAAACTTTTTTTTTGATGCGATTAATTGCGATTAATCGTTTGACAGCACTACTACATATATATATATAGAAAGTTCAAAATAACAGCATTTATTTTAAATAGAAATCATCTGAAACATCACTTTTGTACAATTTAATGCATCCTTGCTGAGGATAAATTTTATTTTAAGACTAGACAAGACTGAAAATTCAGCTGTCATCACAGGAATAAATTACATTTTTAAATATACTGAAATAAAAAAAAAATTGTTTTAATATATACGTATATATATATTCTTAATTTGTAACTGAACTGAACAAGACTGAAAGCAGCAGTATATTTAGGAGATGTGACTCTGTGGGGATTTGATTGGCAAGGAGGGCTTTATATTTAATATAGTTTGGATGTGCTTGATTGAGGTGAAGCCAAAATGTTACAGCTTTGCACTCTGTGTAATTAAGCGGATTGAGCTTTTGAATCTTCTTAGTTCTGGTCTGATCCTCCGAGATCACTGCAAGACTGACACCTGAACCCATGGTGTTGATGCAGCAGCCACATCTCCCTCTGTACTGCAGAGACGCCCGACTCAAGCTAGATTTATCAAGTGATAATTTCCGCGTTCTAAATCTGTAACTACATCAATAGGGGCTGTAAGTGAATTTCACTAGAGAGTAAAGGCAGTAAATTTCACTCACTGAGTTAGTGCCCAGGATCTGTAAATTGGGTTTGTCTGCCTCCAGCAGCTTGCGCACCATAGTAAGGAAACTTTCCACAAAAAGGTTTATACTCTGACAGTGACAGGCCATCAGCAGCTGGTCCAATGCCTCCATCGCAATACAAACATACCTGTGAGACACACACAAACATGACACTGCCAGGGATGATCACAGATTATTATGTCAAGTATAAATCACAGAGCCAGACAGAAACAATCACTGCATTTTCTTCCAGTTTTTGTTTATACCCATATCTATGCCGGGCAACGTCTCTGGATAGTCTCTCTGACAGGTAGGCACCGATACGGTCTAGTTTCTCTGGAGCAGACAAGGCGTAAAAAGTAAGCTTCTCCATGTTAGCTTTCACCAAACCGTCCTTTACACAAAAAGACAAGACAGGAAGATAGAAAGAGAGCAAGAAAACATTGAAAAGAGGCCTATTAGAGAAAGACATAAGAAGAAAAATGAACCATAAAAACATTTTAAACTTTTCTCTACCCAAAAAGAATCTTCCATAGATGATTGATCTTCTATTCTGAGTCTAATGCAGATCCTAATACAGATTCTTAAGCTTGTCTCATTATTCAGAAGACAGACAGATTCAAACAATTTCCATTTTTGTGCTTTAACCTCACATGGTGCAATATGTGACGAGGGGTTCTTTATACAATTAGGCTTTTATTTGTAACCTGTTAAATTACTTAAAATATAATTTGCATTAAATTATCAGTGCATTTTTCATTTTACTCTTTTAATTTATTTTAGAGTATTATCATATATAACACCTATCTTTATTTTTTTATTTTTCTTCTTCCCAGTATTACAATATTTGATAAACATTTTAATATTAGATAACATTTTTTAGTGCAATTTAAACTTTTTCTAATAAATATCATTCCAAAACCGTAAAAAGGAAATAGAAAAAAATAGTGTAATTTAAAAAATAGTGTATAAAAAATAACTACACTGTAATATATAAGTTAAAGTAAATAAAGATTTTAAGTACATTTTACAAGATTATAATTTCAGTGTCTTTATTTAAAAATTGCTTCTGTGTAATTAAGGATTTAAATTTATTAGCAATTTTTTTTTTCAGATTACTAAGCAAACTAAAAATGGAAAATATGTACGTTGTAAGAAATTAACCAAAAAACCCCACAAAACCACACTTTATTTCTTAATTTTAAAATACCTTTTGTAAATTCTTTTTATTTTCTCTCCTATTTTCCGAACCCCAGCATGAAAATCCCTGAAACAGACAACTTGTCTGTTAAATCAGGCAATCAGGTGAGCATGCAGCAGATCTGCGACGCCACAGTGGCTCTAAAACTAATGAATTTCACCATTGAAAGCCTATGTCTACATCACTGCATTGATCACTTATGGCTGATAACCACTAGAAACCTAGTGAAGCATCCCTTTCTCTGGCTCAGCTTTTATTTCATCTGACCTCACCTCGGGGTCCTCAGGAAAGATGTTATCCACCAGCCTCTTATAACGGGGTCTCAGGGCCCCACAGCATCCACAAACACCTGAAACAATGGGAGAAAGTCAATTAGAGTGGCAGTAATATAAAAGAAGACCCTAACACAATAACTGAGCACACAAGGAGAGAAATAATACATGTGAAGTAAAAAAGGAAGTTTGGAAGACTATCTCTCCAGACTCCTTTGTTTACCTCATCTCCGGGATGTAGGGCAGTATTGATTAAGAGTCTTTGTAATTATACTCAACGTGAGGTTTATTTATTGCATCGACACATTAAATGAATTAGACCTGTGTTCTGTAATCTAGTAAGTGAGGCCAGTCGATTCAGGGGAAAGGCATTAATCTGTATTTAGGAAACGTCTGCAGCTTGGTGTGCCAGTTAAATGGCTTTGAAAAGAATCTGTTGAAAGCATTTAGAATTGTTTTGGTTTTAAACCAGCACTTGAAAGCCCATTAAAGGCTTATACAGATATATAAAGGGACACATTGTAAAAAAGGTAAAAAGGATAATTTATCAATTGTCAATAATTTGATGCAAATGATTTCAGGAGAATAATAATATTTTCATTTTCATTTTAAAATAAGATTGAATATGTTAACATTAGCTACTGCGTTAGGTAATATGAACTATCAATGAACAACAGTTTTTTTTCAGCATTTATTAATATAGTTTAATCAGTGTTATTTTATTATTATTTTTTATACTATTATAATATTTATTAATATTTTGAATTAGCTTTTATTTTTATATTTTCAGTTTACATTTAAATTTTAATTGAAATATTAGTAATTTTGTTATGTGTTTTTGCCCTTTTTATTTATTATTATTTCTATTTAGTTGATTTCAGGAGAATAACAAAAATATTGAAATTTTAAAATAAGATTGAATATGTAACATTAGTTACTGTTTTATGTAATATGAACTATCAATGAACAACAGGTTTTTCAGCATTTATTAATATAGTTTCATCAGTGGTATTTTATTATTATTTATATACTATTATAGTATTTATTAATATTTTGAATTAGCTTTTATTTTTACATTTTCAGTTAACATTTAAATTCAACTTGAAGTTTTAGTCATTTTATTGTCATTTTTATGTATTATTATTTCTATTTAGTTTTAATTTATTTTTATTTTTATTAATTTTAGGACTTACACATATTTATTTCATTTAATTGCCAAGGCAACATTTTTATATATTATATATAATTATATGAATATGTAATATATGTTCTTTTAAAAATGAATTTGTCATACTGCAGGGCTATTTAAGCAACCTGCAGGAAGGTAAAATGTGATTAAAATTGTTGAAACTGACCAGTCACTGAATCTAAAATACACACTTTTCCTTATACATTCATAACTTAAAATACTGATGCTGAATAAAAACAGTTCATATAAATGTTGCTTGTCAACTACCCAATTAAAACTCCACAAACATGGTTTTTCAGACACACACAAACCCACTTCTGGGTGGATGAGTCAGAAGCAGCACCTTGGCAGGACCCCTGGGAAGGACAAGGCTGTTTACACCACTACCATAGTGAAAGAGCTTCGTCATGGAGGAAAGTAAACAAATCAGAGCAGGTGGAGCGATCAGACAGCAGCGCTCAACCACCCCCACAAAACTGACAAAGGCAACAAATATTAAGGATCATATCATACACGATATGACCAATACGAGCAAAATAGTGTGTATAGAAGGATATGATAGAGCAGACAGATATTAAACTACCTACAGTATATCTATCAGTTAGAGCATCAGTTTACAAAACTCACTCAACTTTGTTTTTCAAATGCAACACAAGGTCAGCGTAGGTTTATTGACTCAAGCCTGCTGTCCGACTAGCTATTGTCAAGCTGCCGTTTACCGAGATCGTGATTGGCAATTCCGCTGTGATTGGATGGACGGGAGAGGAGCTGGAGTGTGAGTCACACATTGGCACACCTGCTAGTGTTTTGACACTTCAGCGTGACACCTCTACGCCTAAAGCAACTGAAGCAGAAGCAAAAGAAAAAAAACCTGACAGTCGACACTGAATATTTCCACCCACACACTCAAGACTGCAGTAGATTATCTCATGCTCTCCCAGTTCCCTTTCAGTCGGTCACTCTCGACGTCACGTTGGTGACTGACGAATTGGGATCTCGCTTAGAGAGACCAATCCACTTCGAGTGTAAACTAAACGAGCCAATGCACATCGGTAGGCCGGGGCTCGCAACAAGAAGGCCAGTCACACTGGGAAAACATACCCGTTCCACTTGGCACAGGAACATTGAGGAAGCCCCATCCTTCCCGAAGGAGGTTTCAGGAGCACTTACACATATGAACAACCGTTTAGGTGCATATGGAAGATTAGAGGTGATTGTAACTCTCTTGGACAATGCAGAAGTCTGCCGGGAAAACACGGGCTCTGAGGCTATACCGTGGACTTTACACATATGGGATCCACTTAGGTCTCTACATATGGAACC
>NW_015544247.1:3883910-3885874 GCF_001515605.1 Sinocyclocheilus anshuiensis
CACAGCGTGAGCATAAAAAGGCAGCCGGTGCAACGCATACCAGTTTTTCGCTTGGGAGCCTAGCGACAACATCGTTCTGCTCCTACCAAATTGCTTTGTATGTGATGAGTCTAGCACGCTCTAGGGAGCTTTTTGTGTTGGCGGACGGCGCTTCAGCAGTGGTCGTTCCTGTGTCGAGTGGGTTGCGCACTTCAGGCTGCACTAACCAGTTTGTGGAGTCATGTTGAGGCAACCAGTTGAGCCGCCAAAGGAACACGCTGGGCCCTCTTCTAAGAGCGTACCAGCGGTATCCTTCGGTGCTCTTCCCGACGACTGGATGTCGATCACTGCATCGGAGGGAGAGCTCTCTGGAGAGGAAGATTTGGCTGCGCTGCCGCCTTCAGGTTCATCAGGCCAAGGCACTGATGGACCTGCAAGAGGGTGGTCATGATCCGGAAGTTCTGAAAGAGCTCCGAACCGCTACTAACCTCGCGCTCCGAGCGACAAAGGTCACCGTGAGTACTCTGGGTCGTGCGATGTCCACACTTGTGGTCCAGGAGCGCCATCTCTGGCTGTGTCTGATCGACATGAGGGACGCCGACAAAGTTCAGTTCCTCAATGCCCCTGTGTCCCAGAACCGGCCTCTTCAGAGACGCGGTCGAGAGCTCTGCCCAGCAGTTCTCGGCTGCACAGAAGCAGACTGAGGCGATTCACATCCTGCCCTGGAGGGCAGCTGCTGCCTCCACCCATCCGCCGGCCGCAGCGTCCCAGCCTGCTCGTCGCCAAGGGCAGCCCCCCTGCATCCGTCCCCGTGCCAAATCCGCAGCAGCCTCGAGCAAGCGGCGCCGTGGAGCTTTGCGTAGGCAGGCTGCCCCGCCCATCCAGGCCCCTGTCAAACCTGGCGGTGAGCAGAAGAGCAAGAGGCCCCGGGACGAGCGACCCAGGGAGGGAGGAAGCTGCTCTTTGGGGGATGGTGAATGCACCTCTCCCTCCCCCGGAGGAGGGCCAGCTGGAGAATCTGGAAAATCTCGACGCGAGAGCAGTTTTCTCTGTCCCAGGAGGGCACAGAGAGTCGCGGATGGATCAACACCGGACCACACTCATCCTCCTCCATCGCCAGCAGGCAGCATCGGGCAGTTCGAGAGCGTCAACAAAGGCCCTCTGCCAAACTGTGGAACCAGGTAAGCGTTGCACCCTCACAAGCTGCCCGAGTTGGGTCCCTGCGTTCCACCTCGCTGCCCCACTGCGGGTATGGCGGTGGTTCCGTTGGTCCCGCTTGCACGGTATCTGGGTGCCTGGCTAACACTACCCAGCCCATCTCGCTGGCTTCTGCAGACCATCAGCCTCGACTATGCGATTCAGTTCTCCCTGCGTCCCCCCAAGTTCAGTGGCATCCACTTCACGACAGTGAAGGCGGCCGATGCTCCTGTCTTTTGTGTGGAGATCGCAGTCCTACTGGCGAAGGATGCGATAGAGCCGGTCCCTCCAGCCGATATGAATACAGGGTTTTACCCTGAAGGACGCGTATTTTCATGTGTCGATCCTTCCGCGCCACAGACCATTTCTGCGGTTTGCGTTCGAGGGACGTGCATTCCAGTACAAGGTCCTGTCCTTCGGGCTGTCCCTGTCTCCCCGTGTCTTCACAAAAGTCGCGGAGGGGGCTCTTGGGGCTCTTGTAGAGCAGGGAGTTCGCATCCAATCTCAACGATTGGTTTATACTAGCACAGTCTCGGGATCCTCGGGATCAGCACAAGGACCTGGTGCTCCGGCACCTCAGCCAGTTGGGTCTTCGGGTCAACTGGGAAAAGCGCAAACTCTCCCCGACGCAGAGGATCTCTTTTCTCGATATGGAGTTGGATTCGGTCGAACAGACAGCACGCCTCACAGAGGAACATGCGCGGTCGGTGCTGAACTGCTTGAATTCGTTCAAGGGCAGGACAGCGGTCCCACTGAAACTATTTCAGAGGCTCCTGGGGCATATGGCA
>NW_015544247.1:3888249-3889132 GCF_001515605.1 Sinocyclocheilus anshuiensis
TGTTCAAGATGTTGACGCAGAAACGCATCTTCGGGTGCATCCATCCCCGAGATTGGTTTGCAGCGATCGACCTGAAGGATGCGTACTTTCATGTGTTGATCCTTCCGCGCCACAGACCATTTCTGCGGTTCGCATTCGAGGGATGTGCATACCAGTACAAGGTCCTGCCCTTCGGGCTGTCCCTGTCTCCCCGTGTCTTCACAAAAGTCGCGGAGGGGGCTCTTGTTCCCCTCAGAGAGCAGGGAGTTCGCATCCAATCTCAACGATTGGTTTATACTAGCACAGTCTCGGGATCAGTTGTGCGAGCACAAGGACCTGGTGCTCCGGCACCTCAGCCAGTTGGGTCTTCGGGTCAACTGGGAAAAGCGCAAACTCTCCCCGACGCAGAGGATCTCTTTTCTCGATATGGAGTTGGATTCGGTCGAACAGACAGCACGCCTCACAGTGGAATGTGCACGGTCGGTGCTGAACTGCTTGAATTCGTTCAAGGGCAGGACATGAGCGCCTTGCCTTGAACCGTCTCAAAGGGCGCTTACGATGCAAGCACGTGCTGGTCTGAATAGACAACACGGCGACCGTTGCGTACATCAACCGACAAGGTGGTCTGCGCTCCTGTCGCATGTTGCAACTCGCCCGCCACCTCCTCCTTTGGAGTCGGAAGGTTTTGAGGTCACTTCGTGCCATTCACATTCCGGGTCTGCTCGTGAGCCTTCTCGCACAGACACTGTGCAAGGTCAGGAAGGATGAGGAGCAGGTCCTGCTAGTGGCTCCGTATTGGCCCACTCGTACCTGGCTCCCCGAACTAATGCTCCTCGCGACAGCCCCTCCCTGGCGGATTCCTCTGAGGAAGGACCTACTGACTCAGAGACGGGGCACCCTGTGG
>NW_015544247.1:3889551-3889702 GCF_001515605.1 Sinocyclocheilus anshuiensis
ACGCTTACGCCTTGAAGTGGAACCTGTTCGTTGAGTGGTGTTCTTCTTGTAGAGAAGACCCCCGGAGATGCCCGATCAGGGTCGGGCTTTCCTTTTTGCAGCAAGGGTTGGAGCGAAGGCTGTCTCCCTCCACCCTTAAAGTCTATGTCGC
>NW_015544247.1:3889723-3895935 GCF_001515605.1 Sinocyclocheilus anshuiensis
AGGGAATCATGACCTGGTCATCAGGTTCCTTAGGGGGGCGAGAAGGTTAAATCCTCCCCGGGCCCCCCTCTATACCCTCTTGGGACCTGTCTCTGGTGCATAAAACACTACAGCAGGGCCCATTTGAGCCTTTGCAGTCAGTTGAGCTAAAGGTTCTTTCAATTAAAACTCTGCTCCTGCTTGCGCTGGCCTCCATCAAGATCCCATCCGAGCCTTGAGATGCTACATAGACCGGACACAAAGCTTTAGGCATCCACAGTATAGCCTCAGAGCCTGTGTTTCCCCGGCAGACTTCTGCCATTTCCAAGAGGGTTACAGTCACCTCTAATCTTCCATATGCACTTAAACTAATGTTCATATATGTAAGTGCTTTAATTGACTGTTGAGTTGTTGGTTTGGAAAAATACTTTCAAAACAATAGATTTAATAGGTTTTGACTGATAGCCATGTCTTGCAAATAAACAAATATATATAAAATACAAAAAAATATAACTATATATAAATCATGTGTTATTAAAGAAGACATCATTGTTACTGAACTAAGACCAAGACAATTGATTACAATTATTAAAAGTAATGTACTTTAAAAAAAATAAAAAAGGCTTTTATTTTCACTGAACTAAAGCCAAAACAAATTATTACAATTATTCAAAGAGATGTATTAATTTTATGAATTAATTGGTAATAATATTAATAATAATAATAATAATAATTATTATTATTATTATTATTATTATTATTATTCAATAATTTTTGCAATTTTTTAACCATGCTTAGTCTAGCTCAGTTTCCAGAGAGTTCATCCTAACAAAAAATATAGTGTGCGTTCTCCTGGAATCTACTACATTCATGAATATACTGTCAATGAATCATTAGGCAATGTTAAGACAAGGAGGAGACAAGGAATGAAGAACAAACATTTACATGTAAGTTTTCAACAGACAACCAAGTGATTTGCAAGAAATCACAAACATCTGCCCATTTGTGCTCCCAAAACCGAAGGTCTTGATGAGCATCCCAACATAGCAAGAAGTAAATATTAAGTTCATAAATCCAAGCACCATACAAGATGAGCATCCCTTCAACATAATCATAAATAAAGCAAGAGGTGAATATTCAGTATATATATCCAAGCTCCATACAAGATGAGCATCCCTTATAAATAAAGCAAGAGATTAATATTAAGTATATAAATCCAAGCTCCATACAAGATGAGCATCCCTTCAACATAATCATAAGTAAAGCAAGAGGTAAATATTAAGTTTATAAATCTGAGCTCCAAACACAAGCTACAGGAACTGCTTTACTAGTACTGTATTAGCTACATTTATAAAACGCAAGCGCTTTGGCATTCTGTTTCTCGGACAGGGTGGTAAATATAACCTTCACAGTTCCCCATGGTTTACAACCCTCATAATTCTCTGATGGCTGTGTACTCAACTCTATCATTCACCTGGCACAATCTACTGACACTGACTGAGCCCAGGGGCCAAAATATCTGCTTTTAGCTTTAGTATTTTAACTTATTATATCAGAATTCTACATTTGATAACAATGTTAATAAATACATGTAAAATGTTATGCTCAAAAAGCACAAACAACTAAATAATTTATATCAGGAGTGTAGCATCATCACTAAGGAAGTAAGTACATACTTTGTTGCCAAGAACAACTCTATACACACATCTGCAATCTGCATACGCTGCAAAACAAAGGCTATAGCTGGCACAGTGACAAAGAAGATTATGTCATAATAAAGAACTAGTTGTGCTCGGATGTGCTACTATGGCTTATATGATATCCTCCAAGCTGGTAGGGATACTAGAAGACATCCAGCTTTAACAGGGCTTTGTTACAAAATTACATAACACACAACTCACTATGCATGTGAATGAATCAAACTCCATGTTGTGGCAGCTACAGTATGGAAAATCAATCTTTCCGAAAGACAAAACGCAGACTCCGGGCACTGTCTCTCTTGTCATGATGCAGCCACTCTAAATACGGTTCCCCTGAATTGTTGGAGCTTCTTGAAATGACAGCTATATTTAGCACATCAGCCATCACAGATGCCATATCCCTTCAGATTGCCCAAAACAGGACACACTATCAAAGCCACTCACTCTCATAGGGAAGTGTCACAGGGAAAAGCAGAACTACAGAGAGGGAACTTCATTCTAGGCCGAATAATGTAGTCTATTCATTTACTTCTTTAACCTTGTCACTGTAAGCTCTACTTCCATGAGCATCTAGTTAATCTAAAACTATTATTTGCATACCCAGGACTCTGTATGAGAATGACGTTGTGCCTTTTTGAATAAGCTTAGTTAAAGTGTTTCAGTAATGCTATTAAAACATTACATATTATGCCCCAAAACAGTTTGCAGTTGTGGCCAAAATGTAAATCTAAATAACACGCAGTGAGGTCCAAATCTCTGAAAAAAAAAATTGAAAATCTAGGATTCAAAATATAATTTAAACTTGGATCAACAGAAAAATGTAGGATTCCGAAAATTACAATTAAAAAAAAAAAAAAAACTTTGTTACATAAAATGGTGTTATACTAATCCTCCAAAGTTAAGGGGTTGGTAATATTTTTGTATGTTTTTAAAATCTCTTTTGCTCACTAAGGCTGCATTTATTTGCTTACAAACACAGTAAAAAGATAATACTGCGAAATATTATTACCATTTTAAATAACTGTTGTCCATTTTAATATATTTTAAAATGTCATTTGTTTCTGCAATGGCAAAGCTGAATTTTTTTTTCAGCATCATTACTCAAGTCTTCAGTGTCACATGATCCTTTATAAATCATTCTAATATACTGATTTGGTACTTAAGAAATATTTCTCATTATTATCAATGTTGAAAACAGTTGTGCAACTTAATATTGTTGTGGAAACCATGATACATTTTTTCAGGATTCTTTAATTTAACAGAAAGTTCAAAATAACTGTTTTTTATTGAAATAAAAATCTTTTGTGAGCAATTTAATGCATCCTTGTTGAATGAAAGTATTAATTCCTTAATTTAAAAAAAAATCTTACTGACCCTAAATGTTTTGATTGGTAACATATGGGATTCTAGGCCACAAATCTATATATTTGTAACATTGACCATGTGAAATTAGTTCATTTATTAATTACATTTTTCACTCAGTGTCAGTATGATAATATACATTTTAATTAAAAAATATATATTTATATATTTTTAAACATTTTGTTCAAATATTTTTTTAGTCAAATCAATTAGTTTTGTTATACTAGTCAACCATAAAAATATTCACATGATATACCATTGCTGATTAACTAATCTTTTTAACTCTTTTAAGTAAAAAAAGGCATAGCATAATCGATCAGCCTACATAACTGACTTGATCCTACATTCTCTCGAAAAGCTGATTTACCTGACATGAGTGAAAAATTTTGAGTGAAATAGTCAGGCTGTTAAAAATGTAATCGATCTGGTTTTGAAGCGCTAAAGCCAGTCGCACATCTCTAAGGCATCCACGCTGTGAAAAATCAAAGTCGCAGCCTGACTGCCTGCAGCTTGTTCGACTCATCCTCAACCATGCATGCTGGTCAGAGAAAATAATATGAATACAGCAGGAAATATAATGTGTGTACATGCAAATGTACAGTTAGTGTAAATAACTGAACGTTGCAGTAGATCTGTGTGTTTTAGTAGTGTGTGTTTGAGTATTTGGTGCAAAGTAGTGTGGATGAAGCAAAGTCGGTGATGCCTGAAATGAAAGATGAAATTAAATATGCACAATAAATAGAGCAGAGCTGCAATACTGCATGCAATCTGTTGCTTCAGCATCATTCTGCTGTCATTGCCATAATCTCCTGTGATGCACATGAATCTTTCCTTCCTAAAAACACAGGCAGGGAATTACCATATACACATAATCATGCACTTACACAATCGCCCTTACCGTACATTGATGGAAAACCTGATGAAATTCTCTGTTCTTTGCCTGAAGCCTCTTTCTCTGTCACATAGCCAGAGAGAGAGGGAGAGAGAGAGACACACGCTCTCACAGACACTCAATCACACATGCACGCTCTCATACGGCGCATGTGACCGGGCTCCAATGACCTTGGATTTTCCAAACAACAAGGCACAGCTTTCCCTCTATCAGGAACAATGCTGTTTTAACACACAGGTGCACACACACGCACACGAATACACACTCACACACACTCCTGCATGCATGCAGCCCCTCCTCAGCAAAGATGAACACATTCACACACCTCCTGACCATTCAACAATGAGAGAGACAGAGGGGGAGGGAGATGAGGAGGGCATTAGAGCGATAGAGAGGGTGCAGACACAGGATGAGAGGGAAGGAATCAATTGGTGCAGCCATGCGTCAATCAACTAGAACCCCGCCTGCAGTTGCCCATCCTCTCTGGTAGTATTTGATTGTCGCCTGTTATTTTTGTTGCTTTTTTTGCACAGTTTTTATAATGAATAAAACATGCATGATATCTTATAAACACATTCACACACCTCCTGACCATTCAAAAATGAGAGAGACAGAGGGGGAGGGAGATGAGGAGGGCATTAGAGCGATGGAGAGGGTGCAGACACAGGATGAGAGGGAAGGAATCAATTGGTGCAGCCATGCGTCAATCAACTAGAACCCCGCCTGCAGTTGCCCATCCTCTCTGGTAGTATTTGATTGTCGCCTGTTATTTTTGTTGCTTTTTTTGCACAGTTTTTATAATGAATAAAACATGCATGATATCTTATAAAGAGAGTCTAATAAAAGATACATTTTGTTTAGAGACTTTAATATTGCATTTGATTTAAAAGGGAATATTGTATACATTAGAAGAACAAAATTCCACTTTGTCTAATTAATGAAATTCTAATGCATGTTGTTTTATTTTTTTTTGGCTTTTTTGTTCTACTATTTTTAACCAAATGAAATTATATTAATAAATCCTTTTCTTTTCTTTTTTTTATCCATATCTACAATATAGTATTCTGTGTGTTTGTTTTCTACCCTGGCCTAATTGGAGAAGCTCTAGCGTCTGATCCATTTCATGTGAAATGGCTCAGTGTTAATCTGACCGTGTTTCAGCTTTAGACACAAAACTGAAAGCTGGTTGAATTATAGCAGCATATTGCCAACCACCATGTATTATTTTTTGCAGTTGTTAAATGTTGTATGAGCATTCTTAGATCAAAAATTCATGGATCAAATTCAGAATCAGGCTATTTCAAATCATCAAATGTAAATAAAGTGCTCATGTGCTATAAATGAAAACAAATGCATGTAAAAACAACAAAAACAGAAATATAAAGTGAAAAAATATGCTTACCACCTCCAACCTGATGGTCCAGCAGAGTACTGCAATCCAAGAGTAGTCGTCTTGGATTTGGCAAATCTGGGAGACCTGAAAAATTTGGAAAACATGGAAGTGGCATCTTCTCGCTATACTAATGAGAATAATATATATTCCTGTAATCGAACCTATTCTATATCTGAATCCTTTTTGGAAAGCATGGGAGTCCCAGACTACTAGTTTTAGACCTGTAAACTTTCATCCACTGTAGGCTATGTTAATGAGAGCCTCCCTCCCTCCCTCCCTCCCTCCCTCCATGCATTGGTTTGTTGCAGAGGTGGGACCAAGTCATTGTTTTGCAAGTCACAAGTAAGTCTCGAGTCTTTGCATTCAAGTCTCGAGTCAAGTCCCGAGTCAAGACAGACAAGTCCCAAGTCAAGTCCCGAGTCAAGACAGGCAAGTTCAAGTCGAGTTGCAAGTCCTCAGCTGTAAGATTCAAGTCTTAAACAAGTCATTAGTGCTTTTTGCCCAAATTAGTGTCTCAGTATTAATTACCATATCAAATTCATAGTAATTTATATCAGGAAGGCAGGTAGAATATGTTTGACATAGTTCAATTTCATGTGAGATGGGTGCCCTTAGTAAAACTACTCAAGTTCAGTTTAGGGATTGTGCCAAAATAGGATAAACAGTGAAAAAAACGATTTTATTTGTAACAGAATAGCAAAGACAACATAATTTCATAGAAATAACAGCTGCAACATACTTTGCATGAATAACACTTTAATAACACAGTAATAATACAGATATAACAAAGGAATAACACAGTAACAACACAGAAATAGTTCAGTAATAACACAGGAATAACACAGTAATAACACAGGAATAACACAGTAATAACACAGGAATAACA
>NW_015544247.1:3896931-3897816 GCF_001515605.1 Sinocyclocheilus anshuiensis
TAAGATTCAAGTCTTAAACAAGTCATTAGTGCTTTTTGCCCAAATTAGTGTCTCAGTATTAATTACCATATCAAATTCATAGTAATTTATGTCAGGAAGGCAGGTAGAATATGTTTGACATAGTTCAATTTCATGTGAGATGGGTGCCCTTAGTAAAACTACTCAAGTTCAGTTTAAGGATTGTGCCAAAATAGGATAAACAGTGAAAAAAACTATTTTATTAGTAACAGAATAGCAAAGACAACATAATTTCATAGAAATAACAGCTGCAACATACTTTGCATGAATAACACTTTAATAACACAGTAATAATACAGATATAACAAAGGAATAACACAGTAACAACACAGAAATAGTTCAGTAATAACACAGGAATAACACAGTAATAACACAGGAATACACAGGAATAACACAATAATAACACATTAATAACACCATAATAACACAGGAATAACACAGAAATAACACAGGATTAACTCAGTAATAACACATTAATAACGCAGTAATAACACAGACATTACACAGGAATAACACAGTGACAACAGAAATAACACAGGAATAACAAAGTAATAACACAGGAATAACACAGAATTAACACATTAATAACACAGAAATAACTCCATGACAACAGAAATAACACAGGAATAACACAGTAATAACAGAAATAACTCAGGAATAACACAGTAATAACACAGGAATAACAGAAATAACTCAGGAATTACACAGTAATAACTCAGTAATAACACAATAATAACGCAGTAATAACACATTAATAACACAGTAATAACACAGGAATAACACATTATAACAAATAAATAACACAGTAATAACACAGAAATAACAGGAATAACTCAGTAATAGCAGAAATAACAGGAATAACACAGT
>NW_015544247.1:3897965-3909587 GCF_001515605.1 Sinocyclocheilus anshuiensis
AAGAAATAACACAGGAAATACACAGTAATAACACAGGAATAATTCAGTAATAAAACAGGAATAACACAGCAATAACACAGTAATAACGCAGTAATAACACAGAAAAACACAGGAATAACGCATTAATAACACAGGAATAACACAGTAAAAACACAGGCATAACACAGAGTAACAGAGTAATAACAAAGGCATAACACAGGCATAACACATTAATAACACAGTAATAATTCAGTAATAACACAGGAATAACACATTAATAACACTGGAATAACACAGAATTAACACATTAATAACACAGGACTAACACAGGAATAACGCCGTGACAACAGGAATAACACAGGAATAACACAGTAATAACACAGTAATAGCAGAAATAACTCAGGAATAACACAGGAATAACAAAGTAATAACACATTAATAACACAGTAATAACAGAAATAACACAGGAAATACACAGTAATAACACAGGAATAACACATTAATAACAGTAATAACACAGGAATAACACATTAATAACAGTAATAACACAGGAATAACACATTAATAACAGTAATAACACAGGAATAACACATTAATAACAGTAATAACACAGGAATAACACATTAATAACAGTAATAACACAGGAATAACACATTAATAACAGTAATAACACAGGAATAACACATTAATAACAGTAATAACACAGGAATAACACATTAATAACAGTAATAACACAGGAATAACACATTAATAACAGTAATAACACAGGAATAACACATTAATAACAGTAATAACACAGGAATAACACATTAATAACAGTAATAACACAGGAATAACACATTAATAACAGTAATAACACAGGAATAACACATTAATAACAGTAATAACACAGGAATAACACATTAATAACAGTAATAACACAGGAATAACACATTAATAACAGTAATAACACAGGAATAACACATTAATAACACAGGAATAACTCAGTAATAGCAGAAATAACAGGAATAACACAGTAATAACACAGTAATAGCAGAAATAACTCAGGAATAACACAGGAATAACAAAGTAATAACACATTAATAACACAGTAATACCACAGGGGTAACAAAGGAATAACACAGAAATAATTCAGTAATAACACAGGAATAACACATTAACACAGGAATAACTCAGTAATAACACAGTAATAACACAGAAATCGCACAGGAATAACACTGACAACAGAAATAACAGAGGAATAACACACTAATAACACCGTAATAACGCAGTAATAACACAGGAATAACACATTAATAACAGTAATAACACAGGAATAACATTAATAACACAGTAATAACAGAAATAACACAGAAATAACACAGGAATAACAGAAATAATTCGGGAATAACACAGTAATAACACAGAAATCACACAGGACTAACACAGTAATAACACAGGATTAACACAGTAATAACAGAAATAACAGAGTAATAACAAAGGCATAACACAGGCATAACACAGGAATAACACATTAATAACACAGTAATAATACAGGAATAACACAGTAATAACGCATTAATAACACAGGAATAACACAGTAATAACACAGGAATAAAACAGTAATAACGCATTAATAACACAGGAATAATACAGGATTAACACAGTAATAACTTTTATAACACAGTAATAACACAGTAATAACAGAAATAACACAGTAATAACACAGTAATAACAAAGAAATAACACAGGAATAATTCAGTAGTAAAACAGGAATAGCAGTAATAACACAGGCATAACACATTAATAACACAGTAATAACACAGGCATAACACAGGAATAACACAGTAATAACAAAGGAATAACACAGGCATAACACAGGAATAGCACATTAATAACACCGTAATAACACAGGAATAAATCAGTAATAACAGAAATAACAGGAATAATACAGGATTCACACAGTAATAACACAGTAATAATTCAGTAATAACGCATTAATAACACAGGAATAATACAGGATTAACACAGTAATAACTCAGGATTAACACAGTAATAAAACAGAAATAACACAGGAATAACTCAGTAATAGCAGAAATAACAGGAATAACACAGGAAATACACAGTAATAACAGGAATAATTCAGTAATAAAACAGGAATAACACAGTAATAACACAGTAATAACGCAGTAATAACACAGTAATAACACAGCAATAACACAGTAATAACCACAGGAATAACACTGGCATAACACTGTAATAACACAGTAATAACGCAGTAATAACACAGTAATAACCACAGGAATAACACAGGCATAACACAGTAATAACACAGGAATAACACATTAATAACACAGGAATAACAGGAATAACACATTAATAACACAGTAATAACAGAAATAACACAGGAATAAAGCAGTAATAGCAGAAATAACAGGGATAACACAGTAATAACAAAGTAATAACACAGGAATAACACAGCATTAACACAGTAATAACAGGAATAACACAGTAATAACACAGAAATCAATAATTCAGTAATAATACAGGAATAACATAGTAATAACACAGTTATAACACAGGATTAACACAGGAATAACACATTAATAACCCAGTAATAACACAGCAATAACACAGGAATAACACAGTAATAAACACAGGAATAACATTCCCATCCTCCCGGACTCCGTTACCTTGACTCCACACACCTGTGCACACACTCTCACACACACACACACACAGCTGTTGCCCATCCTGAGGGCTATTTATACGCCTTCCCCACGCCTCTCTGGGCGGATTATTAAGTGTTGTTACGGGACTGATGCAAGCTCTACGTGGCCGTATTGTGTCAGAGTCCGCCTTCTGTTTCGAGCCTGTGTGTCAGAGTCTCAGATCTGTTTGTGTTCTGTTTTAATTTTTACTTTGTTTTCCCCTGCAGTTAATAAAAGCCTGCATTTGGACCCAGACCCCCTGTTTACACGGTGTGTTCTGTACCATGCCGTGACAATGTTATTGTGGTAGTGCAATGGCCAACCACTACTCATCAACCTGTACATTAATTCATTATGTAGATGAAATGCAGGCTCAGAAAGGAAGCCTTTCAGGCCCCGGGAGCTTTGGGGCTGGGAGAGCAACAAAAACTGTGGAGATCTGACAAAAACAGGTCTCAGAGAGGTGTCTGTTACAAATGAAATTGAAAATGAAAACACATCAAGTTGGCAGAGTGCGAGGGTAGTGGCGGGATGCGGATCCGTCACTCATAGTGCACCTCGGTGTCGGACAAACAGAAGAAGTGAGGAATATTTAACAGCAGCGGTCACAGTCATGATGAGGCGAGCACCAGTGAAGTTTCTCATGCCCGCTCCGTGTGTCTGCTGGGCAGCGATCAAACGGACAGGGCAGCGCTTTTCACGAGCGGAGATCGCTACTAGACGAATTATGTAATTTGTTATCTATTTATTTTTATCTCTGTTCTTTTGTCGTAAGTTATGCTATTGCTCCATTCATTTATACTAGCCTATATCCAGCGCTCCCTGAACGCAGTCTCTGGCTTATTACCAGCAAGTGCAAGCACGCTGCTCAAGTGACTCGAGTCCACACCCCTGGTTTGTTGCACTCTCTCTCCATCCCATTGTCACTCACTTGGCTCAGGAACTTTATATAGAGTTCCAGCAGCGTTTTATATCCCTCTTTTTGCCTTTAGATCTTATTTTAGGACATTAAATTTACTGTCAATTTTATTTATATATTTAAACTGTAGTATGAATTGACTCTAGTGATTTCCGCGAATCGGTTCTTCTGAACAATTCGTTTTAAAGAACCGGTAAAAAAAAAAAAACACTGAAACACCCTAAAACATTACAATAAAGCCATTTGTAACCACATATTCTTGTTAATGCTTGTTTTATTAAGTGTATTTAACGTGTCCCATTTTGCACTTATATTAAACACTAAACGCTTGACTGAAAATATTTTGAACGATTTAATAAAATACGCGATATTAAAAACAACTCGTATGCACATTTCTTCGTATAATCAAACGACCATACCATCAAATCGTAAGCACAAATTCAGCTTTAAAAGTAGCATAACTTTCTTTTCGCTCCATATGTCAAATTTTCGGTTCATTGAAATTTCTCGTAATCAGTTTACTCATCTTTTCTCGACACATTACGAGTCGGACATGTTAGAAAGAGTTTTTGATTCAGTCGTGAAGCATTGACGACCGAATGGTTCTAACAGGTTTTGTGAGCCGGTTCAACTGATTCATCCTATTCAAAGTAATGATTCATTCACGAATCGGACATCACCAATTGACTCCCCACTGTCGAATCTGTGTATGAAGGTTGCTGTCGCCATAGAAACCCTCATCTGTTTGCGGTTTTGATTACACAGATTATGCTTATTTCTCATAATTGCCGTTAACTACTTTATTTAATATATAATGTAAAATGCTGTTTTAAAACCACGTGTTTATATTTTTTATATTTATTTCTATGGCACAAAGCTTTGTTGAATCTGTTGTTTTTAATCGTGTAAGCAAATAGTCGTTGCTAAGGCAGCTATCCCGTTAGCATGTCGAGTTTAAATAATTCTACCTGCTAAAATATAACAGTTAACGTTATGCGGTTTGTTGTGGGCGGAAAAACATGCGTGAAATGTATTTTCGGTTTATGGAAAAATGTTATCCATAATAATATTCCGTGACACACTGGCTCTCTGTTAGCCACATAGCCAGCTGCTCTGTGTTTACGGACAGACTCGGACATAGTCATACGTGAATTCTAGAGATATTTCATCTCCTCCTTTGGACGAGGTTTGGGAATAAGTGCAATATGGACACGAATGTTCAGAAGAGGCGAGAAAACAAGAAGTCGTTACGGGTTAAGGTCATTAGTCTGGGAAATGCAGAGGTGGGGAAGGTAAGGTTTGGACTGTTTTGAACCATACAAACATCGAACTTAAGAAATCAGGTGGTTCTTTACATTTGTTTATTAATATGATCATTGTGTTATTGATACGTATATGTTTGAACATATCAGTAGTTTGAGGTTTACTTCATTTTCTCTCTAGGAAGTAACTGCTTTCCCCTTATAATTGCATGTATTGTTATGTATTTGATATATAAGTTACATGGATACTGATAACGTTACTGTAAATGTTCGTTGCTAGTAATCTGTTTTTGATTCATTTAGGAGCTCTGTTCGTTTAGTATGATTTTGTTTTTTGTTATCCTGCATAGGTATAGTAGCATACTAGGTGACATATGTAGTACATGTGGAGTATTTCATAATATTTCTGTTTGTTTCAGAGCTGCATTATTAAACGATATTGTGAGAAGCGGTTTGTGCCCAAGTATCTCGCCACTATTGGGATAGATTATGGTGTAACCAAGTAAGTGGTGTGGGTTAACAAATAATTTCCTTCTGTCACTGTTTTCTCAAATATGAGGTTCAAATCATTTATTCTTGGTACATAAATACCTATTTGTATCCTTTCTTGTCTTGTCTTGTCTTGTCTACTGGCTCAGATTATTATCACTTAGTTTTATTGTTATTTATTCATCAATTCAATGTGTACCATTTTACAATGATGTGAAATAGTAAATAATGATTGTAGTGGTTGCTGCACTTGTGCATACTCTTTGATGCACGTATGCCCATTAATAAAGCACGATTACTGTGATTCACTGATGAAATGTAAATGAAATTGTGTTTTTTCCCCCTATCTCAAGGGTCCAGGTTCGAGACAGGGAGATAAAAGTAAACATTTTTGATATGGCTGGGCATCCTTTCTTTTATGAGGTATTGCTTGATTTATCATGTGTATGCACTTGATTAAGTGTGTTTAAAAGTAATATTAAAATAATATGTAGACAAAATGTCTCTTTTTATTACACAATGTAATGGAGAATTGTTTTTTGTTATTGCTCTATGCATACATCTAACTAACCACACTGTGGTAGTATTGAGTTGCTGTCCATGTAACGTCCTCCCTGAAGAACCTGATGGCAACAGCGTTTAACATTTTTCTTGTTGTCATGTATTTGTAATTAGAAATTGATCACAGGCTTGTGATGGCTATGAGAGTCTGTTGTTGGAGGGAATTGATGTTGTGTGTTTTACAGGTCCGCAATGAGTTTTATAAGGACTCTCAGGGGGTGATTCTAGTCTATGATGTTGGTCTGAGGGAGAGTTTTGACGCTCTGGACAGCTGGCTCACAGAGATGAAGCAGGAAATGGGCTCACAGGTCAACATGGAGAACATCATCTTCATTGTGTGTGCCAACAAGGTGCCACTAGTGTTTAAATATCTATTGTGTTCTCTGTGATTTATATGTGAGAGAATGTTATAAAGTGTGGTCTCTGACCCGTAAAGGTTGACCTGACAAAAAGGCGAGTTGTGGATGAGAGTGAGGGGAGACTTTGGGCCGAGAGCAGAGGATTTCATTACTTTGAAACTTCTGCTCAGAGTGGTGATGGCATCAATGAAATGTTTCAGGTATGTACTCACATACAACTCTTTTCATTTGACTACCCTATTTTGTTTTTTAAAGAATGACTGTTCTTTATTTATTATGTGTCCACCTCCACAGGCCTTTTTCTCATCCATAACTGATATGTGTGAAAATGGAGGGAAGAGACCCACTCCAGAGGTCAATGTAGGTTTTACTAAAGAGCAGGCCGACACCATCCGACGCATCCGCAACAGCAAAGACAGCTGGGATATGCTGGGGGTTAAACCTGGGGCCACGAGGTAAATTGTATGCTAAATGTGTCTGCTTGTGCTGCTGAACTTTTGTATATCATAATCTGGATGAATGGCTATTTAGATATTACCTTTTGCTCTGTATAATGGGCTCTGTTGCACAGTATCAGGTTAATGAACTAAATGATAGCTTTCCTCCACTCACACATTTATTTAATCAAAAATAGTCAAAAACAGTAAAATATTATTACGTTTACCTGAAATATATTACTTGAAATATTATTACAATTTAAAATAACCGTTTTCTCATATAATATGTTTTAAAATGTAATTTATTCCTGTGTTGGCAAAGCAGAAATTACACCAGGCTTCAGCGTCACATGATCTTTCAGAAATCAGTCTAATATGCTGATTTGGTGCTCAAGAAACATTTCTTACTATTATTGATGTTGAAAACAGTTGTGCTGCTTAATATTTTTGTAGAAACTGATTTATGATTTTTTTCAGGATTCTTTGATGAATAGAAAGTTAGGAAGAACAGCATTTATTTTATACTATGGCATTTAAAAAAATAATAATAATAATTAAAATAATTACTAAATAATTTTGACTTTTCTCAAAATATTTCGACTTTATTCTTGTAATATGACTTTAATCTCGTAATCTTACAATTTTTTTTTTTTAACGTGGCACTAAAACACTGTCGTAATTTAAAATAGAAATAGAAAATATAAATCTTTTATAGCATTATAAATGTCTTTGCTGTCACCTTTGATCAATTTAATGCATCCTTGCTAAACAAAAGTATTCATTTATTTAAAAAAAAAAAATTATCTTTTTCACCCCAAACTTTTAAACAGTAGTGTATGTATATATGCATTTGCATGATGCAGTGTATCAGATGCAGCTTTGTTAATGCCTGACAGCAGTGGTTTGGCAATGTTATACAGTTGATTTATTGAATAATTTCAGATTTACTTTTTGTATATTATAAATGTATTTAATGGTGATTTAGCAATGGACTGAAAAAATAGTGCCTGGTGTGGATATCTAAAGAGAATGCATGGTAGCTGATGGTTGATAAAATGCCATACATGCCATGTAATATATCACAAAATTTCATAATTATAAAAAAATACATGTATTAAAAAAAGTTCAATTTAAATTTAGTATATTATATAGGCCACTGGGCTTTGTTCTCTAAAATTTTTTAACCAGCCCTAAACAGCTGTGTTGTTTGTTATAACATTGTTATACATTATGGCATCAAAAATTAGGATTGCAGCACTAATCAGCCAAATATAGAAACATTTTCGGGCGATCATGTAAAAAATAGCAGATATCACTAGTGCAAGCCCTGCTGGTTTTGTATTTGGATTGGGATGTTGATTTGGCTCTGTTTTCTTAAACCCCACTTAGCCTCTCTGAAGTTATAAGTCAACTGATGTTAATCTAGGTTAGTGCGTTCCCATCTTTGTTTAACACATACACAATGCCCACCAGTGACAGAGGACATAATGTGTTTTATGTGGCTTCAATAACCTTTAAAGTTAGTATTTACTACCCTGTTCCCTGGAATATTTAGTAGAATGCTAGATGCTTAAAAGCAAGCAACAAATAGTTGTTACCGTTTGATACTGTTATTTCCCATTTAATTATATTGTCTCAGTATTTTTGATACAACACTGCTGGTTGTGTTAGCTTGGCTGGTTTAATCGTGTGGGTCAGATCTTTAGAGAATGCCTTCAATCCAATTACCTCCCTAAATTCTGTCCTGCCATCTTAATCAGCCTCTTTGAGATTTCCCTAACACCCTGAGAAACCAATCATGAGCTTGTGTCATTCCTCATTCCCAGCCAATCACAATATTTGTACGGGGCCAAGCCTATCTTCATTAGCTGATTCTTCACCGTGATCCCTCTTTAGTGGGACCACAGTGGTTTGCCATATCAGCATTTTAAAGGCCTGTTTGATGTGTGTAAACTGAGACTAATAGGTTTTTCTCCTTTTCCGCTTGTAGGGAGGAAGTCAACAAGGCATACAGGAAGTTGGCTGTACTGTTGCACCCGGACAAGTGTGTGGCCCCAGGCAGTGAAGATGCCTTTAAATCAGTGGTTAACGCTCGCACATCCCTGCTCAAGAATATCAAGTAGGAGCGTGTGCTCACACACAAGTGCATCTCACATGGTTTCCATTACAAACACACCCTCCGCATTGTGTCTTGAGATTTGCCATAAAACAGATTGTTTTCATCTTCATTGTGCCATCTGAATATTAGTCTTCTTTTTGTTTGTTTCGATTGCTTGCTGTGGTGTTTTGTTTGTTGAATTTGTATTAATTATATATTTATTTATTATTTTGATTATTAAATGTGTATTAAAAACAGTTGTCGGGGTAGTTTAAATATGCTATCAGAATGTTTGAAGTACAAATAACATTGTAGCACCACAAAAGTGTTGTCTTTTTCACCTCAAGATTTCATCAAAAACCAACAAATAACTATCTTTAAGGCTGAAACTTAAACATGTTCCCTTGTTTTAAGTTAATCAGCTTCACATTGCCATTAGTTGGAGTTGGAGAATTACCTCACATTTGCAGAGTTCCCTTCTCAGTGAAGATTACGCTTAAGACACATGGAGAAGCCTCTGGACTTCAGCAAAGACTTAGTAACAGCTGAGTTTGACACAGTCACCACAGCTGTCCTGTTTATAATGTAATATACAGTACATGTTGATGTCAAAAGTTGTAGGGAAACAACAATAATGCTGTAAAGTGCGTATCTGTCAGGCCTGAGCCCAGATCATGTGCACGTCACATCATCTTGGAGCGTGAAGATGACATTGGTGGACCCTTCCTTTTCCCAGTCTGTCCTGTGACTGTTGTGCTGTTTTGCTCCCATAGACGTACAGGTGAAAGACCACTTATTTACCAACTGATTTGTGAGTCAGACTTCGCATTCTAATGCTGTTGTTTAATCCCGACGAACCTCGCAGGGACGCCATGACCTACATGGATGGTTCCCAGTTTTTCCTCCACTTCACCTTAGCTCACTCCAAAGAGGAGGAAAAGCATGAGAAGAAAATGTAACTTGTCTAATACCTTTGCATCAGTGCAATATAACAGTGCATTTTTGTTAAAAAATAAATACATAAATAAAGTCATTTTTATGTAAGTCTATTTAGATTTAACACTAGATTTTACTCTGTAGAATGTCACGTCTGAGAATACAGTTTCAATAGATAGTATACAAATCAACCTGTTAAAATAAGTATGTGTCATGCACTTGCAGTTTGTTAATTGCATGTTAACTTATGGGTACTATATATATATATATATGTATATATATGTATATATATATACAGTATATGTGTGTATGTGTATGTAAAATTATAATTATAATCATAATAAATATATGCATATATATATATACACAAATAATTATTTCATTATATATACAAATTATATGTACATATATTTACAGTCCAAACAAGGTTGCATTAAATTGATCAAAAGTGCAAAGACAATTACATTGTTACAAATGATTTTTGTTTCAAATAAATGCTGTTCTTTTGAACTTTTATTAATCAAAGAATCCTGAAAAAAACATTTATCATGGTCTCCACAAAAATATTAAGCAGCACAACTGTTTTCAACATTGATAATAAGAAATGTTTGTTGAGCACCAAATCAGTATTGGAATGATTTCTGAAGGATCATGTGACTGGAGTAATGGCTGCTGAAAAATATAATATAATAAATATGTATTTTAAGTTAAATAATATTTTGCAATTTACAGTTGAAAAAAAAGATTTTTGATCAAATAAATGTAGCCTTGGTGAGCATCAGAGACTTTCAGAAACATCATACCAAGCCCAAAATTTTGAACAGTACGCTGCTACAAGTTGTGGTCACTAGTGCCAAGACAATATTAAAGTGTATAAGAGTGCCGTTTTCCAGTCTTTACACAATATTTGGGGGTTTTGCTAAGTGCAAAACTAAAAATGTAATCATTATTCATGCTGAGGCAGTAGCTTTTTTTTTATATAAATATGGTTGATTTTTCTTTTCTGAAGTGTTTTAGGCATGAAAGGAACTATCTGTAAATCTGTCACAGTGATGGTATCTGGTCCAAGGATAACGCAAGAACAAAGGGGCTTTGTTTACACCAACACTGGAATAAATATAACTGAGATAAAACTGTTACATTAGCAGAGCTGTGTAGATGTGCCAGCATGCATTAGTTCAACAATGTTTTGTTTGGCCCTTGTATATTAACACTTCTACGTAGGTAACAATCACTGTAATGCAAGTATATCAAATATTGTATTTTTTTATGGAACTGTGGTGTTTACAACACAATGTGAGTGTACATGTGCAATGTAACCATTATTTATATTTTTAAATATTTATCTGAAAGTACACGTTTTGTGATCTCTATTACATTTGTTTATTTTCAAGAGCATTTGATAATGTGCTGCCTTGTTCGCTACAGTACAGGTGCATCTCAATAAATTAGAATGTCGTGGAAAAGTTCATTTATTTCAGTAATTCAACTCAAATTGTGAAACTCGTGTATTAAATAAATTCAATGCACACAGACTGAAGTAGTTTAAGTCTTTGGTTCTTTTAATTGTGATGATTTTGGCTAACATTTAACAAAAACCCACCAATTCACTATCTCAACAAATTAGAATATGGTGACATGCCAATCAGCTAATCAACTCAAAACACCTGCAAAGGTTTCCTGAGCCTTCAAAATGGTCTCTCAGTTTGGTTCACTAGGCTACACAATCATGGGGAAGACTGCTGATCTGACAGTTGTCCAGAAGACAATCATTGACACCCTTCACAAGGAGGGTAAGCCACAAACATTCATTGCCAAAGAAGCTGGCTGTTCACAGAGTGCTGTATCCAAGCATGTTAACAGAAAGTTGAGTGGAAGGAAAAAGTGTGGAA
>NW_015544247.1:3910552-3979100 GCF_001515605.1 Sinocyclocheilus anshuiensis
TCAAAGAAACCTGGGCTTCCATACCACCTCAGCAGTGCCACAAACTGATCACCTCCATGCCACGCCGAATTGAGGCAGTAATTAAAGCAAAAGGAGCCCCTACCAAGTATTGAGTACATGTACAGTAAATGAACATACTTTCCAGAAGGCCAACAATTCACTAAAAATGTTTTTTTTATTGGTCTTATGAAGTATTCTAATTTGTTGAGATAGTGAATTGGTGGGTTTTTGTTAAATGTGAGCCAAAATCATCACAATTAAAAGAACCAAAGACTTAAACTACTTCAGTCTGTGTGCATTGCATTTATTTAATACACGAGTTTCACAATTTGAGTTGAATTACTGAAATAAATGAACTTTTCCACGACATTCTAATTTATTGAGATGCACCTGTATGTACAGTACTATGTAACAATGTTAGAGTTACATCATCTTTAATGTTGCACTCCTAAATGTTTCACTCACTACACAATACCGAATCTTTTAACTGGAGTCACTTTTGTTTTCATTTTTTTTTCATTGTGTAACTGATTTAAGGCATGAGTAAGAAGCATGTTTGTGATTATGCAGAATACAAAGATGAGACCTGTTTACATGAATGCCAAGGCCACTGCTCAATGGGAAAAGTGGCTCTGTTTTATGCACAGAAGCATTTACTTTCTCCATTCGGCTTATATAGCGAAATAAAGGAATAATTGTAAATCACTTTTTGCCTTTTGGTTTTGACAATTTCATTATTACCACAACATTACAAATTAAAAGAGTTTCACCATTTTCATAAAAGTTGAATTCTTTTAACTCGGATGCCATGTTTTTAGAATGCCATGATATGTGAGACACTTCAACAAGACACAACAAGCAAATGTGTCCGTTTAGCACAAATTTACATAGAAAAACAATGGAAAAGCAGCACAGTGGAATGCAAAAAATGCATTTGGAATAAATGACTAGATTGTTGTGTGTTATATAAATACTGTAAAAATTAAGCAAGCAGGTAAAGTCAACTCAACCTTATTTAGCTCAAGTCATCCACTCAAGTGAAAAGCATGATTATTTATGTGTGTTAAAGGAAACCAATGTCACTTTCTGACCTGGCACATATTGTTGGTAACCAGATCAGTGAGAAGCACTTTATCCAGCTTACTTCCCACATTCCCTGAATCAGCGGCCTGGCCTGCTAACTAAAACCCTGCACTGTCTCTGCTCAAGAGCAGATGTCAACCAATCACAAACGATCACATTTTCTCCTTATAATATCTAGCCTATAATAACTAGTCTAAACACATTTGTAGTCTATATATATAATCTAACAATGGGGCATGATGGCCTGAAGATATCAGAGATATCAACTTTTTGAAAAATTAAATAAACAAACAGCTTTCCAAAAATGCATTTTCAGAGCAATTAGATTTTAACCTAACAATTACCTCCACCCATAAACTCACCTGTCGCGGACATTATCCTGTTAGCTGTGACCATGAGGCCTTAATGGATCGCGTGCGCTTTTGCTGAGTAGATAATCCCTTATATTTCAATTTATTACTGCCTCTGTCTGTCTCTGTGTGTGTGTGTGTGTGTGTGTGTGTGTGTGTGTGTGTGTGCGCGCATGTGCATTAGATCCCAAGCCCCTTTGTCACTGCCTCAGTGTGGAGTTCAAGTCCACTTATTTTTGCCTCTAAACATTTCCATCAAGAGTCGGGATTCTTTCATAGGATAAACTTCAGCAGATTGTGCTCTGCTACCTCTTGGAAGGGTCAGGGCAGCTTTTCAGACCATCTGGCTGAGCAATCACTTCATTACCTGAAGACAGCGCAACTTAAAACTGAGTCAGTCAGCCGCAGACAGGACTGAGGTGGGCTTCATCCAATGCCAAGGAGTTTTTAAGGGGGGGGTGACGGATAACATGGTTGGAAATTATCAGGACAAGTAATTTACATAACTATGCAAAGCATAGTTATGGTGCATGGCATGGCAGATGGGAAAACTGTCAAAGAAGACACATTCTGCACTCAGCTGCCGAGTATCCCACTTTTGAGGTACAAGCATGTACCATATTAGATATTTGCTTGGGTCTGGATCAGTTTAACTGGGCTACTGTTCATGGAAGAGCAGATGCATGCATTGTTACAAGATTTATCAAGCTTGCAGCGCCACATCAATGGCAAGTATCCTTCCATTTACTTTTACTTTTATCGCATATCTATACACAGTTTAAATCAATTCCTTATTTTATAATGCAGTTAAGTGCACACATTGCATACATTGGTGGAGGTATATTGGGAGTATTACATTTGGTTTAAGAATATGGTGCGGGGGGGTATTGAACTTGTTTTGAATTTGTTTTGGTAATTGTTAAGGGGTGTTGAACTTGTTTTAGGGGTATTTTGAGTAGTATTAAACTATGTTGGGGTATTCTTGGAGGTAAAAAAAAAACAACTCATTTGGGGGTATAGAACTTGTTTTGGGAGTCTTTGGGGTATTGAACTTGTTTTAGGGGTATTTTGGAGGATATTGAACTTGTGAAGTACTCTGGGGTTACTTACCTTGTTTTGGTAATTGTTAAGGGGTACTAAACTTGATTTAGGGGTATTATGGGGAGTATTAAACTAATTTTAGGGTATTCTTGGGGGTAAGGGCAAAACAACTAATTTGGGGGCATTCTGGTGGTGTTGAACTTGTTTTGGGAGTCTTTGAGGATATTGAACTTGTTTTAGGGGTATTTTGGAGGCTACTGAACTTGTTTTGGGGTACTCTGGGTGTACTGACTAACTGTAGGGTATTATTGGGGGTAAAAACTCATTTGGGGGTATTCTGGGGGGTATTGAACTTGTTTTGAGAGTCTTTAGGGGTATTGAACTTGTTTTAGGGGTATTTTGGAGGGTACTGAACTTGTGGGGTACTCTGGGGGTACTGACCTTGTTTTGGTAATTGTTAAGGGATACTATACTTGTTTTAGGGGTATTCTGGGGAGTATTCAACTAATTTTAAGGTATTCCTGGGTGTACAAACTCATTTGGGGGTATTTTGGAGGTGTTGAACTTGTTTTGGGAGTCTTTGAAGGTATTTAACTTGTTTTAGGGGTATTTTGGAGACTAATGGACTTGTTTTGGGGTAATCTGTGGGTACTGACTATTTTGGGGGTGTAGCGAATCAGCTCATAAGGAAAATATGAATAATTAATCATAACTAGTTATAATTAATTATAAATATTTAGAAATGATAGTGGGGGGACTGTTTAGCATCTCCTTGATAGTGTGGGGGAACCATTGGCCATTTAGCACCCATATAAGTGTAAAGTCTGTGACCAGGACTGTAATTTATATGCAAATGTCAAAGGCTAAAAGGGTCTCTTAAGCCATAAAACCCCAAAGATCATGCCATAAAACCCAAAGATCATGCATGATTCTACGCAGACGTTACAGGGGGTATTCTTGGGGGTGAAAAACTTATTTGGTGGTATTCTGGGGGTATTGAACTTGTTTTGAAAGTCTTTGGGGGTATTGAATTTCTTTAGGGGTATTTTGGAGGTTATTAAACTTGTTTCGGGGTACTGACCTTATTTTGGTAATTGTTAATGGGTATTGAACTTGCTTTATGGGAATTTGGGGTTACTGAACTTGCTTTGATCATTTTCTGGTGGTATTTTAAGGGTACTCTGCTTGTGTATTGTCATCTTGCATGCAGTGTTATTTCATGTTAAAGTTTGTTTTTGGGTTTCATTCTGATAGAACTTTAATGTTCCATCCAGACTATTGAATGGTTTTCTTTTCTGTCTTCTTTCAGGTTTGTGCAGTCGATAGAGGTCTTGAGTTGAGTTTTGGGATCTAAAGCCGGTTCAGATCAGGTCCAGATCAGGTCCAGATCATGGCTTTGAGATCTACAGAAGTCCCTATTCCGTCTAAGGTATGCCCAGCTGCGCCTCCCTCCCCCAACCTGAAACACAACCAGCTAATGTGGCAGAATGCAGTGTGTCACATTATCGACCAACGAGGAATGCACCATGAAGGGCAATCAGCCAATTCTCAAAAAATCATTGTTACCGATGCCTACATCAATGACATCAACAAGCAGATTCGGAACAAAGCTGCACGGGGTAACGCAGGCATGCATAAGCGGCGTTCCTCGGCAGTCCGCATCCACCCATTAAGAGAGCGCAACTCCACCTGCACAAGGAAGTCCACCGACTCGCTCTGTGATGCTGACTTCTTCGTAAGCTGGGGTTCCACGGTACGTGGCATCTTCTTTCCGGTTCTCCACCACAAGTTTAAATCTCATGATCTCGAGCATCTGTACCAGCAGCACTCATCTGGTCAGCGCCGAGCTTCCCTTGTAGTCACTAATGTCATTGATATCCTTACCAAACTCCATATTCTCTTCATCTACCTGGCTGTGGCCCCTGAGATGGTGGACTCTCAACAAGGATGGTTGGCTGGGCTCTTCATGGGACTTGGAGCAGTCTTATGTGTCTTAGTTCTGACCTGTAAAGGATTGATGTCTCCAGATTACCTGCGCTATGCTGGGCTGGCAAGCTGGCTGTCCCAGACTGTACAGGTATTGGGAGGTTTGGCATATGGGTTGGAGAAGGACCAGTCATGGTATGTGCTCTTCACCCTGTTCGCCACCTACACGCTATTGCCCCTACCTCTACTATGGTCCATCTGCATAGGGTTCTTCACCGCTGCCTTGCACCTGTTGGTGGATGCCCTTAGGAATTACAATGACACAGCCATTGTTAGAAAGGTAAAGAAGGTTCTATGCTCAAGCTCAAAGCTCATCAAACCTCAAAGTTCACTTTTGATTCCCACCTTAGTGTCAAAAAGTAAAGGATATCAGTGCTTCTTTGAAATCAAAGATGACCACAAGAACTATCCTTGAGATATGGTGTCAGTCCATGAGAGTTTCATGCATCTATCAAGTTGTACTTGGTCTTCTTTTTGCTAAATGCTTCATTATTATGACATATGAATAAACCATCATCTCAAGACAATCTTTCACCACTTGTCAACTTGAAAGATCAATACAAGAATTAATGAAGCTTATCTTGTTCATTTCAGTAACTGTGCTAACTTGTACTCTTGGTTTTCTTTCAGTTACTAGCAAAAGGTCTCTTGTACATGGGTATGAATACCGCAGGGCTGTTCATCCACTACTTATCGGATCGTGCCCAAAGGCAAGTATTCCTTGAGACACGGCGTTGCATTGAAGGACGAGTCAAAATGGAACGTGAGAACCAGAGACAGGTTTGAGATTCCTGAGTTAATGAGATATTCTTAGATCATTACTGAAACTTCTAAAGAAAAGAGGAATCATTTTGCATTAGGAGCAGTTGGTCATGTCCATTCTTCCTCGATTTATTGCCATGGAGATGATTGGTGATATGACTGCTATGGATGATGAATTGCTTCCTCAACAGTTTCATAAGACCTACTTTCATCAGTACAAAGATGTCAGGTACGTGTAGCTTTCTATGCAGTACTATTTTCAATACATTTAGGTTGCAAGAATGCACCATGAAATTAACATGTATGTGGTCTCGTCTCAGTATCCTGTTTGCTGATATAAAAGGCTTCACCTCTCTCTCCATGACCATGTCGGCTCAGGATTTGGTGCGCACACTCAATGAGCTGTTCGGTCGCTTTGATCGCCTTGCCGAGGTGAGAAAGATTAACCTTTGAGTTTCACAGGCAGTTGGAGGAAAGGGATATGGTCAATCTCTTACTGTAGTGTACTGTATTGGAAGCAATGTTGCAATGTTGGAAGCTTATTGAACGATATCTTTCGATATTTAAGGAGAATCACTGCATGAGGATAAAGATTCTTGGAGATTGTTATTACTGTGTGTCTGGAGTCCCAGAGCCCCAAACTGCACATGCTCGCTGCTGTGTGGAGATGGGTCTGGCAATGATCAACACTATACGGTGTGTATGTTACGTGATTTGTACAACTACTTAAAGGTTTTATGTATAATTCTCAATGTTTCTCCTTCTCCCAGTTTAATGTGCAGAGATTATAAGTAACCCTTTCATACATTTATTTCCTCCAATGTGTTGCTCTTGCACTTTCATAGATCTTTTGTAGGTGTGTCCAATCCTTCTCCTGGAGGTCCATTGTCCTGCAAAGTTCAGGTCCAACCCTACTTAAGTACACCTGAACCAACTAGTCAAGGTCTTCAGGATTACTGAAAACATCATGTTGGGGCAGGTTGGAGCTGAACTCTGTAGGACGTTGACCCCCCCTGGAGTGGGATTGGACACCCCTGATATTTTGGAACATTCATATTCTATTTTTCCTGCGTTGTTGTTGATTTTCTGTAGTGATTTAAGTCTAATTCTGCTGATGAAAACAAAAGAGATTTTGATGTTAAGCTTCCCTCTCTCTTTGTCAGTTATGTACGTAAGGAGCTGAAGAGAGATGTGGACATGCGTATCGGCATCCACTCTGGCTCGGTTCTGTGTGGGGTTTTGGGTCTGCAGAAATGGCAGTTTGATGTGTGGTCTTGGGATGTAGATGTTGCCAACATGCTAGAGGCTGGAGGAATCCCAGGGCAAGTACCCCAGATCATTAGCATGGCCATATGTTTAGCCGAATACAATTGATATCAGAATAATAAATCAAATTGTATAATAATAGGAGGATTCATATATCACGAGCGACCCTGGACTGTCTAGCGGGGGTATATGAGACAGAAGAAGGTCGAGGCTATGAGCGGAATGAGTTTTTACGCAAACACAAGATCGACACTTTTCTGATCTGCCATACGCCACAGGAAGACAAGGAGCCCCCTAAAGTACGGAGGACCAGCAAAGATGAGATGACATGGAGTGCTGAGCTTCCTTTTGATAACATCATTGGAATGAACTGCGTGAGTCTGGGTTGGTTTCATAAACCTTCCTTAGATCTGAATGCCCTCTCTAGTTAGTCATAAGATGTAAAGTTATCAAATCTGTTAAATAGTGCCACACTATGTTATTCAGTGTATCCTTTAGTAACTTTATCACCAGCATCAGTGGCATGGTCCATTACATTAGAAAATAATTTATAAGTAGTCTCTTGTTTGTAAAACCAAACATAAACATGTTTACTTCATGAAATCATCATTTATTAACCCTCCACTTGTTCCAAACCTGTGTGAGTTTTTTTGATTCTGTAGCACACGCACTAAAAAAAAAACATTTTGAAGAATGTTGGAAACCAAACAGTTGACGTTAGCCATTGACTTCTGCAGTATTTGTTTCCATACTATTGAAGTCAATGGCTATGTGCAACAGTTTGGTTACCAGCATTCTTCAAAATATCTTCTTTTGTGCTCAACAGAAGAAAGAAACAAGTTTGGAACAACTTGAGGGTGAGTAAATGATGACAGAATTTTAATTTTTGGGTGAACTGTCCCTTTATTATGGAGGTCTATGTTCAAGGCAAAAATATGTTTTTTGAGTTATTAATATGTCTAAATTGTCGTATTAATGTTGGAACTACTTTTCATGGTTATGCATTACAGACATAATTTTTTAATAATTGACTATACTTAGCAGATAGCTAACATTTATCAAGGTTCTGCGCCTTGCCCTATAGACTTCAAATGTAAGAATATTACTGTAAACAAGATTTTTGTTAAACAGCGAGTTGAGCTCCTAATTAAGAATGTTTGTTTATAAGCCAATGCCAATGATTATTTTCATGTTATGTCTGATAACCAATAAATGGCTGATATTAAAAATCTATACAATTTTGTCTAAATAATTCACTAAAAAAGTGTTTTAAATGCTTTATATTCCAATATCAATCAGTATGATTAAAAAGAAAACTAATAACCATTATCTTTCTCTATTAATAATTGTTATAGTTTTTTTTTCAATTGAAATACATGCAATGCTTTTTGTAATGTCATCTTTTAGATCTTAGCCACTTTCACCAGTGGCTCCCTGGTGCAGCTGCCCAATCAGATTACTCTTCATTGTGTCGGGTCTCGAGAAATCAACAAGAGAATCAAGCAAGCCATCGAGGTGCGCAGTAGTGAGCAAATGCGCAAAGAACACATCACACCCTTCACGTTGGTCTTCAAAGACAGACACATCGAGGGAAACGTATGGGCCGCCGAAGAACAGCTTTAATACTTTGTATAGCATTTTTGCTTATAAGTAGGCCCACACAAAATTTGTACTTTCAGTTTTCTCAGATGCGAGATGAGATGTTCAAGTCCAACTTGGCCTGCTCTTTTCTAATGCTCCTCTTCATCATGGCCGTTCAGGCCCTCATCCCCTCACCACAGTGAGTTATTACTCTTCTCTCAAAAGCCTAATGTGCACTTTATTTGATTTGTGAAATGTAGCAGTATTGCATTTTCAGTATTGTTCTGTCCCACAGAATCTGTCCTATGGTAATCCAGTTTCTAGTATTCCTGTTTGTCTACGTGCTACTGCTTCTGGTAACACTGGCTGAGGAATTTAAGCGCTCCCCACCGTACTTACAGCACCTGTGCTGCTTGATCCACGAGACCAAGAGCATCCGTAACCTGCTCACCCTCACCTCTATTGCTATTAACTTCGGTGTGGCCTCCTGTGATATTGTGAGTGCCAGAATTTATAGTTGATTGGGCCAAATTAAAATGCTTCTCTTAACCTGTCTATCTTTTTTTATATATATATATATATACAGTTGTGGTGTAACACAGTTGGAGAGGCTGAAGAAAGTAACAAGAACTCTGAACAAGTTGCACAGTGGCCAGTAAACATCTGCACCCATCCTGAGGTACAGCAGATTCAAATTGAATACAAATGTGAATACAACTTCCAATAAAGCATATTCTGATACAGCCGTCCTAATTTTACACCATTTCATGATCAGTGACACCAACAAATACAGTAAATCTGTCTGTCTCTCTGCAGTTCTTTGTTTTGAGTGGTGTGGTGGCTATGGTGACGTGTGCTGTGTTCCTGAGGCTCAGCTGTCTGTTGAAGTTGGCAGTACTTGTGTTAGTCATTGCAGTTTACACATACCTCATTGAGGTAGCCTACCATGTGCTCTTTATCCACCAACACCAAAACAGCCAAATTCAGAGGTACAATATCGGAACTGTTTTATCAAAGAGGTCATATCATGCAGTGTTTCTTAATGTGGTACAGTGTTCGACTTTTAGACATCAACAAACCAATGATTTAAGAACGAGCCTTTTTTGAGTTTTGAAGTATACAGTACAAGAAATTGTATATTTTGAATTGCTGTGGCCCTTCTGATGTATACTATATATGTGTGCGTTTTGCTCAGATCTCAATACCTCAGACGCAAAGGTGTTTCTGTGTTGCTAATGGCCATGTTTGTTGTGGTTGTCCTCTACAACAGTAGACAGGTATTCTATTAAAAGCTTATTAAAATGTTTAATCATAGGAACTCATTATACAGTATGCTCCTACTAGTCATTTAAATAATATAAGATCATTACATATTTATTTAACAATTAAGAAATGTATTTATTTAAAATATATCTAAATAATAATCAAACCACCGCTTAGCTATAATTATCATCCTGTTGGGGAAAAAATCTATTTGTAATTGAAGGAATCAAAACTGACATGCAGTTTTATATTTATCTGTGCTTTATTTCAGTATGATTGAAGAAATTATTGCTGCTTATTCCTACAGTTAGAAACTACAGCCAGACTTGACTTCCTGTGGCGTCTTCAGGCCAGACAGGAAGTGGAGGACATGAAGGAACTTAGGGAGCATAACGAGTGTCTGCTGTACAACATCCTTCCTGCCCATGTCGCTCGCCACTTTCCTGAGAGAGACAGAAATAATGAGGTAATTGCATGGATTATTGATGACAGATCCTAATAGTTTCAAGTTTGGTCAGAAAATAAGTAATACAATTATCCATAAAACTATCCAGTTATTTGGTTTCACACTGAGGGCTATTTTGAAGCATTTCAATCGTTTCAGTAGTTATGAAGCACTTTCATTAATCCATAAGTATAAATAAATTAATTTTCTCTGTGTCAATTCTTTGGCTCCAAGGACCTGTTCTCTGAATCCTACGAGCGAGTTGGGGTGATGTTTGCTTCCGTTCCAGGCTTTACAGATTATTACGAGAAGAAAGAGTTGATTCATCAAGATGTGGAGTGTCTGCGTCTTCTTAATGAGATCATCGCTGACTTTTATGAGGTACGTGGATTTGTGCAGCATCCTCTCTTAGTACCAAATGTCCTCAAAGCCTAAGCCTGGACATGCTCATAGTTTTAACGGCTAACAGCAGCTCTCATGTTACTAATGGAATGTATTTTAAATGTGCAAATGCTCACGTCTTTATCATAAGATACTGTAATAGTGAGAAATTTCAATTTCAGAGACAGGCTTAATCTTTTTCCCGTTTGTCCCCTTAGCTACTGGAAGAGCCTTACTTCCAGGTCATAGAGAAAATCAAAACCATTGGCAGCTGCTACATGGCTGCATCTGGCCTGTCTCCTGAAAAACAGGTGTGTGCTACATTTGACATGTATGCCTGACAAGATAACTAGATGCATGATATACAGTATACCAGTGACCATATCAATATCAGCCAGTGTTGCTAATAGTATTATAGGCATCAGTTTGATTAGATAAATGTTGGAATCAGATTATAAAAAAAGATAAATAAAATAGAAAAATATGTACAATATTAACAATTAATAAAAAATAAACATTGGCTAGGCCAATCAGGACAAAGCATTAAAAAGTATTCATAAATGATCATGAATATTACAAATTCATAAATATAGCTAGTAATTAAATAATTAAGTAGTAACTGAAAATGTACATTTCTACCAATTAAGGCTCAGTTTTATTAATGTGTATTTTATAGGAATGTGAAGATGAGTGGGCTCACCTCAGTAAGCTGGTTCTATACGCTTTGGCCATGCAAGAAACTCTGAAACAAATAAACAAACGTACCTCAAACAACTTCCAGTTGCGTGTCGGTAAGACTGTGCTATTTTTTTATTTAACATCTACTAATAATACACAAAAATCTACTGCCAATTCACATATCAGTTTAAATAGGGTTTGCTTTATTTGATTTTATTTGATTCTGTCACTTGTGCATGTTTGAGGACTACTTGCTATGAAGGGAAGTAATTCACCTGCTCGGAGCTAGTACAAACACACTAATGAGCTTAAACAAGACCATCAGTATGATTTTAATGTGATTGGATTGGACTATTATGAAGATTATTATAACAATAATACGGTCTTTGAATTTGAATTTAAAATTAGATCATAGTTCTTTGGCCAACATGAAATCAATATTGAACCCGTTTTACTTTCTTGATGCACTTGCCTGGTCTTATTGTATGCAACTGGTGTATTTTATTCCAAAAGAAAATGTTTTTTAAACAAAAATGTGGTAACTTGCTCTTCTCCTGAAACAACTTTAATGTGCACATATAACTGCTTTTCTATCATACAGGTATTTCTCATGGGCCTGTAGTCGCCGGAGTGATTGGCGCCACTAAACCCCAGTATGATATCTGGGGCATGACTGTGAATCTTGCTAGCCGAATGGACAGCACAGGGCTCAGTGGGCGTATTCAGGTTCCAGAGGGCACGAGCCGTATCCTGGCTGACCGCGGCTTTGTGCTACAGCTTAGAGGAGATATCTACGTCAAAGGGGTTAGCGAACAGCGGGGAGGAGTCCGCACGTACTTTGTTAGCAGTAGGGAACAGAGCTCAAGCTATGCCGAGAGAAACACCAGCAGAGGGATCTCTCTCGGGAGAAACACCCTCGCAGCGGTGGTCTTTTCCCTGGTGCAGGCCCGCAAGAAAGAGGAGTTACGAGAGGCCAGTGGAGGTTTTCATCTTATGGAGATCACATGAACTTTGATTAAAAATTGGACAGGAACCGTATTTAATACCTCTTTTAGAGACTCTTACGTCTCTTCCATGAGTCATTGCCTTTGAGAGATTTTCCACATTCTCTGTTATTCTTGCTAAATAGTAACTTTATTTCTCTTGTATGTCCAGATTTCTGCTGATATTCAAAGTTGCTTATTATGGAAGCCTATTTCTACCTCAGAATTTATAAAAAAAAAAAAAAAAAAAAAGGAAATTGTGACGTTTTATCTCACAATTCTGACTTTTCTTGCATTTCTGGAAAAAAAAAGTTAGAAAACATAAACTCAGAATTGCAGGATATAAACTCACAATTCTGAGAAGAAAAATCAGAATTGTGAGATATAACCTTGCAATTGCAAGGAAATAATAGTTAATTGTGAGATAAGTTGTAACTACCTTTTTAATTTTTTATTCTGTGGTGAAATGCAAGATATAAACTCAGAATTCAGAGAAAAAAAGTCATAATTGCAAGATACGAATTCGGAATTGTGAGAAAAAAGTCAGAATTATGAATGAAAAAGTCAGATTTTGTGAGATTGTGAAATAAAAAGTCAAAATTACCTTTTTTTATTTTTCCATAGCAGAAATGGGCTTCTGTAGCTTATTACTATGGAAACAGTGAAAAACATCTAAAAGTTTATTTTGTCTTGGAGTTGGCATCACTGGGATTGTTAGCCAGTTTGAAACTTTAAATGTTTGGAATTTAAACTGGCCAAAATAAGATAAACTGATAAACACTTCAATAAAAAATGGCCTCCTTTTGGAACAAGACCAAAATAGTATAGAAAAGCTAAGGAACTCTGGATTCTGTCAAAATCAGCAACTGATTAGAACATGTAACATTTTCTTTGGAGGTTATTCATGATGCTCAACTGCCACTGACAAATTAAATGTGGAAATGAACAATGAGTCTGAGTTCAACTTTGTTCATCTAATTAGCTGATTGTCTGATACATTTGTATTATTCATTAACACCCTGAAGAAGCTATAAATCCCAGGATTATACCAACATATCAACATATTGTTCTTTCTATGAAATGTATGTAACAAAAAATATTTAGATTGAAAACTTTTCTGATAATCAGACATTTTTAGATGATCAGCAGTTTTTCAAACTCCCCTGTTTACATGGTTGTGGGACAAGAAAAACAAACAAACAAAAAAGCTTCTGTCTCTATGTTTTGGGAGTTTTTAGGGATTGTACTTTGATTTTATGATTGATAATAAAATCTTAGAACATAATTAATATTGACACAATTACAATTAAGTCAAGAATGAATGAGCAGGAAGAAAAATGACAATGCCAAAATTCTTTGTCTTCTTTTTTTTTTTTTTTTTAAAGATATCTAGTTAGATATAGTTAAAGATTTACTTAGATAAAGAAGTTAGATATTTCTGGGACACACTACCACAAAAAGCCACCGAATGATGTTGCTGCTGAATTTCTTATGAGGACACTCAGTATTTGTGAAGTGTACATAACATATTAGTATTTGCCAATATTGTCTTTTTTTTATTTGTCTGATTAGGAAATTATTGGAAGCATATAAAAATAGGCAAAGAATGGGAAACATTTATACAGGTGCATCTCAATAAATTAGAATGTCGTGGAAAAGTTCATTTATTTCAGTAATTCAACTCAAATTGTGAACAAAATCACAATTATTTTAGCATAATTTTTAGCAAACATTAAAACAATTTATATCTGTATACAATAAGGCACAATTGTAATGCACGTTAAGATGTTTATGAATATTGTATGTTATAGGAATGTAAAATTAAGGCCTACATCAGTACGCTGGTTCTGTTCGCTTTGGCTATGAAAGAAACTTTGGAAGAAATAACCAGCAAAGTAAAATACCTCAAACAGTCTCTAGTGTGTTGGTAAGATTGAGCTTTTCTTGTTACTTAAAGGTGGATTACTTCTTGGACATGTCACCAAATCATGTAAAAAATATAAACCTACCTTTTATAAAAAGATCAAAATAATATTTAACAAAAGCAGCAAACAGATCTTGCTTGCTAAAATGTGGCTGCTAGTCTAGGCCTACATGTTGTTTACATCACACAGAAGACAAAGGTTTTTGAAATATTAAACAGGCCTACATTTTAAAGCAAAATTACTTACTGAGTGTTCATTTTGTTTGTTTATTTTTCTACTTCAGAATTTCATGTTTAATTCAACCTGTTATTTGCCGTTTCTTTGAAAATGTTTACTAGCAATTTCTGAGTGAAAATTGACACTGATCTATAAGATAGATATTTAGATAGATAGCTAGATAGATAGATAGATAGACAGTGTTGGGGAAAGTTACTTTTAAAAGTAATGCATTACAATATTGCGTTACTCCATAAAAAAAGTAACTAATTACGTTACTTAGTTACTTTTTATGGAAAGTAATGCGTTACGTTACTTTTGCATTACTTTTTTAAATATGGACAGGGATTGCTTGTCTGTTTTTAAAATAAAAAAGTTATATTTTTGGCAAATATAAAGCCTTTTCACACCAAAAGTGAAATGAATAAGCCTCAGGCTGAAGGGAAAGTAAATTTAAGTCCGTACAGTAGAATGCAGAAGAGGACATTTCAACACACTTCAGCAATAAAAAAACACAAATGTTTGTCTAGAGTAATTTTTGCTTATTAGTATGGTTGAACTGGATCATCAAAGGTCAGAAGCAAAGACATTGGTTAATAGAATGGGATTAAATACATAAAGGATAGTTGTGTTGTTTAACATTTAATTATTGCAGGTTTGCGTCATATTCTGAGTTGCATTATTTTTATTCATTTTGAGGAATACTGAATCTGTGTTGTTGTTGTTTTTTTGTGAGTGAGATGAATTAATGCATATTCATATTTATTTTAGAACTACAGTAACATCTGATTTCTCTCAACATGGGGACAGGAGAGCTGTCAATCAATAAATTGAAAAAAAAAGCTTGCGTTACTTATTTGAAAAAGTAACTCAGATATTTTCTTGTAAATTAAAAAGTAATGTGTTACTTTACTAGTTACTTGAAAAAAGTAATCTGATTACGTAGCTTGCGTTACTTGTAATGCGTTACCCCCAACACTGTAGATAGATAGATAGATAGATAGATAGATAGATAGATAGATGACTCTATTTATAGATGACTTCAGTGGCTCTATTCCATTTTGTTTGAGAGGAACCTCAACTGATTGCGTCACGAAAAACAGAAAAAAGTGTACAGTAGGCCTATGTCATTGAAAGGCATTTAATGTTTCGTTTCGCAATGCTTATAAAACAGCCCCATTAAACTTTATATAAAGATTATGTTATGTGAACTTATTTCTTCTCGTTAACTCCAATTGTCATGACAAGTTTTGGATATTGAACTCGAGTTTACAAGTTTTCACAAAAATGAAAGAGACGTAATCCATTTTCTTGGCTACTTGTGAGGTTTTGCGTAGGCTACTACCCGTACCCTCCTGCAAGTTATTCTCCAAACAGCAGCAAGCGTGAGCTGATAAGAATCTGGTCACGTGACGCAGCGTTCAGAGTTCCTACATTCAATCACTCACTCACTCACTGCGACGCTCATCTCACTGATTTGATCTCAGGAACAGTGGGAATAAAAAAAAAATGTCGATCACAGTGGAAGAGATTAAAAACAAACTTCAGTCTCCAGGGGATGACCTTGTTTTCTTCGTTAATGGAAAAAAGGTAATCGGATGCTTGAATAATTACATTGTTTAATGTGTTTCACTACTTATCTATTGCCAGTATAGTCAAAATGTGTTTTCCATTATTAATTCCGTGCAGATCATTGAGAAGAATGCAGAGCCTGAGAAAACACTCTTGACATATCTAAGGAGAAACTGTATCCTTTTGATCTTCTGTTCTGCTGAACAGCCTCTGTATTGAATCAGAAATGCTGCTTTCTCTAAAAAAAAGTTATAAAATATTAGACCATAACCACAGCATTTATGAGACACTGATATTCCTGTCTTCTGGAGTTGTTGTTTGTTGGTTAAACTGAATTGTTTGCTGTCTGCTGGGGTTTGGGTCAACTTCGTATTCATGAGGTTTGCTCAGTCAGGCAGTTTATTTCTTAATATTATATATTAGTATTATATAATTCTTATAATAATTCAATTCAGTAATTCAAAAAAGTGTTTTAACTTTGAGATAAATTTATGAGAACAGTTTAGTTGATTTAGTTTAGGAGAACTTAGTAGATTTTTTTTGCTTTTTGCCTTTCTGTAAACCAAAACAAGTCATGTTCATGTAACTAGTTTTATAAGTCCAACATTTGACGTGTATTACGGAAAATGAACCATGAACCAACAAATATAAATTTTAGGGGTCAAGGGTGTTACACCAACAAAGGTCATTTTAAAGGGATTGGATAGAAGACTGGATAGAAATAACTCTTTAACATAACAGTTTGCACTTACAGTATGTATTTATAATTGGTTAATCTTTGTTTTTGTCCTCAGTGTTTTAGCATATTAATTATTTACACAACTGCTATGTGATGTCAAACATGTGAGATTTATTTATCCAAACGTAATTTTTGATTACAGAGAATGTCAGCTAGGTATTGACCATGAAATCATACATTGCCATTATTTTGTAGTTTGTCATTATTTTCTACCCTGATTTGGGAACACTTACTTTTTCAGTGTGATTGTTTTCAAGCTGTTTTCCTTAGAGTCACTGCTTACAGTGGGTCTGACAGGAACCAAACTGGGATGTGCTGAAGGAGGTTGTGGAGCCTGCACTGTAATGGTGTCCAAATATCATCCACATCAAAACCGGATTATGTATCTTTTTATGCACTCACATCTTGCAATAAAGTGCATTGCTGTCCTTAAAGCATGTAACAGGTTCATGGTAGCTGTTAATAATTCATATCTCATTAGTAAAGTATTCTGAAACATATGCCAGAGTTATATAGCCCTTGACGGCAAGCTTTAAGTCACTATGCAGTTAATGCCTGTCTGGCTCCTCTATGCTCTTTGCATCACTGTGCAGTAACAACTGTGGAGGGCATCGGCAGCGTGGCGAGCAAACTCCATCCTGTACAGGTCACAGTTTTATCCTATTCTTTCAGAATTGCAGATAATTATGAGAAAAGCATGTCACACTATAACATTAAAGCATAACCTCTTTCTTCCTCCATTCATTACAGTTTTAACATTAGCTGATATATCACTTGATATGCTGGTGTCCTGCTCAATTGTGGTACAGTAGCTCTAACAACAATAATCGTTTTATCCAGGAGCGAATTGCAAAGACTCATGGGTCACAGTGTGGGTTCTGCACTCCAGGAATTGTGATGTCTATGTATGCTCTTTTGAGAAACAACCCTCAACCCAGCATGCATGATATTCAGGAGGCTTTTCAAGGTATAGTAAGAGTCGTAATTTCTGCATCTTGTTAAATTTGATCCCTTAAGGTAATATATATCTTTTCTGAATAAATCTTTTTGTTTTTAAATTGTTTGCACACAGGTAATTTATGTCGCTGTACTGGGTACAGACCTATTCTAGAAGGCTACAGAACATTTACAAAGGTAAAATAACAGCTGAGTAATAATAATAATAAACATATTTAATAATATAAAAGTAATGGAATTTTACATTTATTTATTTTTATTAAAAGATCAAATAAAAAAACTATAAACTGTTTAATTAATATTAAAAGATAATATAAGATAGAAGATAGAGGTAACTGGCACAATCTTTCTGAGATAGGACCCAGATGCAGAATGAACAGTGATCGAATTTGACAAAACAGCAGACAAGACACAATAAGTAGGGGAGGTGTGAAACAGTTCAATATCAGCTAAGGCACAGAAATCGAAGACAGGCAAGTTGAGGAACGTTGATACTTGCCTTGGGTGCGTTCAGCTCACAGGCACTGAACCAGTCTGGCTGCCAGGCATAGGGAACCAGCTGGCAGGGAGAACACAACATCCAATCCTGAACATGACAAAAACAAGACAACAGTGAGAGACTGCAAGATAAACAAGAAGAAAACAAGGAACTAAAACCAAAAAAAGCACACACAGACAGGTTACTAGACTAATCCAGCCAATCACAGTGCAGATGGTATACATGGAAAAATCATGTAATGACTTGTGTGAATTTCTCGCATGCATTTATGTGAGAAAATGCTTTTTTAATTGAGTGTTGAAACTGCCTCATGACCAAATGTCTTGTGGTTTGTGCACCTTGTCAGTGTTGTATTGTGAACTTGTGCTGAATTGTTTGGATTCAGTCAGATTTACTGAGCAAGTATGACTGATTAGTGATTACAAATACAAGATGAATTTGTCGACGTAGTCTGAGCTGGTATAACAACAAACTGATGTAAAATATTCAACAGAATTAGCATAGGGAATATATTTTTGTCTTTTTTTGAATAATGTCTGCCTCTTTTAATTTCAGGATGGGGGATGCTGTGGTGGAAAAGGACAAAGTAATGGCTGCTGCTTGACTTATGGACACACACAAGAGCATGTCAATGTGAGTAGAACAGACATCCAGACACCATGCTCTATTTTCTCTGAGTACAAACACGTTTTTGTCCTAAAGCCTTGCCATTCGTGATAAACCTGTAGTAGCATACTTGGATAGGAAATCAATGACATGGCAGCCATTGCTGTCTCATAAGAAACCAGTCACATGTGTGAACTGGCACTCATGAGCATGTGAGGTCAAACCTACAGCCATGAAACAAACAGTAGATGCTTCAAGATCACTGTTTTACAATCTCAGTACTGAATGTTATCTGAGGACTTTACAAATAAATCCGACATTTCTTTCTCTATTTTTAGGACAATTCAACACTTCCAGCTCAGAAATTGTATGACCAATCAGAGTTTATGCCACTGGACCCGACACAAGAGATTATTTTCCCGCCTGAGCTCATGGTGCGAATAAAATGAGTCTTATCTGCATTGATTGACCATGGTAGTAAAATGAGGAGATTACTGCATTAAATAGATGCGTCAACACTGTAAGTTATGTTTGTGCTCTACAGAGTTTAAATAAACAACCCCAGAGTGAGCTGAGGTTTGCTGGGGAACGAGTGCTTTGGATTCAACCCTGCTCCCTTGAAGAACTCTTGGAACTGAAGGCGACTTATCCAAACGCTAAACTAGTGGTTGGGAACACAGAAGTTGGTGAGTCCTGCATACATTAATAGAATCACTCCGCTAGTTTGTTTTTGGCCATTCTAGACAAGGACTGCATCTGAAATGGCATACTCTCTGAGTAGGTGCTTCATTTGTCTAGTTTGCAACCATTAAAGCTAGGGTAGGCGATTTCGGAAAGGCTAGCAATAGCAAGCTAGCTTTGAAAGCATAAGATCCCACCCTCCCTGCAAATCACTCTCCAAAGACACACCTCCTCCAAAGCACATGAATGTGCACAGGCAGACCAGAGGCTAACCAGCGATACAATGAGAGACACTTTGATGGAGGGTTGAATGCAACGCTGTCAGAGTACCTCATGTTTTATTCACTGGTGAGAAAACATTACATAATAACGTTTTCCATTCTCGCTCAGTCTGCAATAGCGTAACGGAACGTGCTGATGACGTATCATGTCTGTGCGAACGGTGTGCGGAGGTATGTAAATACATACATTGATAGGCAGGTAGGACAGCCTATCCTAGCCTTCAAACTGAGGAATACGATTGGACGAACGCTTAATGGTCCTACACCTTCCACAGATGATATAAATACATTTAGATCACTTAACTTAGATGTGAAGAGGCTTTCAACCAGCATAACAAAAAAAATATTTTTGAACCAAATCACCTACCTGCCTTTAAAAAAGTATGTTCTGTATAGTATCTTTGTAATCTGGATGACACATAATTTCATTGTACTTTTTGTATAATGACAATAAAGACTCTGATTCTGGATGTATTACATTTGTCATGTTGTCACTGTCATACTATTGAATATGAATACTATTAATTCAGACATACAACTCATTTCAACTTTTTCCACTTACTATATTGTAGGGACATATGCATATTCAGATGCAGCCAAGCCGTCAGTAGTTTTCTGTTTTGTTTTTTTGTTACATTGTTACTACATCTTTAATAGCGAGTCATTGAATCATTCATCAACCGTTTCATTCAAAATGCTTATTCATTCAGGGAAAAAAAACAAGTAATTGAATCATTCACTCAACCGATTTGTCCGTAAACATTAATTCATTCAGAAAGTAACTGTGTTGCTCAGAGACATGAAACAGAAGAAACATTTTTGCTGATGAGGCAAAAATAGACAAAGTAACTGGCAACCATGGCTGCGTTCCACTCCACTTTTAGACACACACTCGCGAACTTCCCTAAAGCCTGGCTCACACTACAGGATTTTTAGCCCGATTTAGCCCCAATTTTCCCCACCCCAAACAACTCTATAATATATACACTTTTTTTTTTTTTTTTTTTTATAACAGCCCAAGCATACATATTTACATATAGAATGCTGTACCAAACAAATTTGTGCGGGGAAAAATGTAAACAATAAACCAACTCCATAGCAGATTCTAGGGCTTAGGATGTTCCGATTCAGCCCATTGCAAGGGTTCCGCCAGTAGTGGGCACTCATACAACGTATTCAATGACGTACATCCGAGTAAACGAGACGGAGGGGAGTTTGGAGTGAAGGGCATAAACAAACTGAACTGAAACGCAGCCATTGTGTCTAAAATGTAAGTATCTTTACATATTATGAGTGAAAAAACATGTTATTTCTTTGTGCAGTACTCAAAAACCATAATGCAGAATGCACAGCTGATTTTAATTGACTTGAGTCTCTCTTCTAGGTATTGAGATGAAGTTCAAAAACCTTCTTTACCCTGTGATTCTGGCCCCAGCTTACATCCCTGAACTGAACATCATCCAAAACACACAGGATGGTAAGAGAGTCCTACACCTAAAGGGATACTGTCAGTGTATGTTGTTTGATGGTTTAAAGCAAATATTATTTGTCAATACATTAAAATATTATAGAGTTAGAACTGTATGTTCATTCCTTTATCTGGTCTTCAATCTAGTCTTTTAGTGGCATTTCACTACTTAGGTTAAGTTATAGTTGACAGTTAATCTTGGCTTGTTTTTGGTTCACAGGCATTCAGGTTGGTGCATCTGTGACGTTGACTGTGCTGGGGGACGTGCTGCGTGCAGCGGTGAAGAAGCTGCCCGCTCATCAGACAGAGGTCTTTAAGGCTGTTCTTGAGCAGCTGCGTTGGTTTGCAGGACAGCAGATCCGAAATGTTGCGGTATGTCATGTCCCTGAAGACAAAAATTGTTTTATGTAAGTTAATGGACTTGAAAATTACTGTCAAAAGTTAATTTAATGGCTGTTTCGATTTAATGAAGTGCATAACTTGAACAATAAAACATAGAAGTGATTATGAATGATTGAAAGTCACATTTTCAGTTCCTTTCCATGACTATCATATTTATGCTTTCAGGCTGTTGGTGGCAATATTATGACAGCGAGTCCCATTTCAGACCTCAACCCTGTGTTTATGGCAGCCAGCTGCAAGCTAACAGTGATGTCCAAAGGTACAACTTTTTTTTTTCATGTTCAAGGATCAAAGGTTGTAGCATTTCATGATCTGATACGGAATACAGAGGCAGAGGCAATGTAGAGAAAACAGAGGCAATCTCCAATCATATCCTATTCCATTAGTGTGCAGACATTTTACATATAGTTCTGCTGACGTCTCAATATTACGTAATAGCTAGAAGTCTAAATTAGAGATACTTTTAAATAATTGTATAGTTTCCCAGTGTTTTACTGCTGATTGGAAGATTGTGGTACATAGTACAGGGGTTAAGGATACTGAAAGCTATGGTAAACAGGACTTTCGCAGTACAATGTATCAGTCTAGAAACATATACTGTAGGGTGTTGACCCTATGTTTTATTGACACTGTGTCCATGTTCTTTGTTCTGCAGATTTTATGCCAGCAGAGAACAGTTGATTAATGAATTAAACTGTCAATGTATGTTTTAGAAACTATATAAAAAAAAATCTCTGTGATGTCTGATGTTTAAAGGGGAGAAACGCGTTCTTGAAATGGATGGCAAGTTCTTCCCTGGTTATAGAAAGACCATTTTGAAGCCAGAAGAGATTCTGTTGTCCATTGAGATTCCATACACAAGAAAGGTCTGCATTCAAAACATTCTGCGATTAAAAATACTCTGAAATTATCATTTTGTCATAATGTACTATACTATACTATATGTCATTCTAAGTCTCATTAGACTTTCTTTCTTTCTTTGGAATACATAAGAGATGTTGAAGAATCTACTGGTTACTATTTTCCATATAATGAAAGGGAAAGGGCATTCAGACTGTTGAGGTCTAACACCATAATATTAGCAAAAAAGTGGCCCAAAAGACATGTATGTTATATTCCAAGTCGCTTGGAGCCATACAATACCTGGCTTCTTCTACGTGTTCAAACTTGTTGCATTACAAGAAAGTCAGTTGGGTTTGGGACAACATGAAGGAGAGTAATTATGACAGAATTTGCATTTTTGGGTGAACTACTCTATTTATTTATTTTTTTAAGTTTTAGGTCAGTAAGATTTTTTTTAAATAAATACTTCTATTCATCAAAGATACATTAAATTGATCGAATGTTACAGTGAAGAGTTTTTCATTAGAGAATCCTGAAAACAAATTGTCATGGTTTCCACAAAAATATTAAGCAGCACAACTGTTTTCAACATTGATAATAATAAGAAATGTTTCTTGAGCAGCAAATCAGCATGATTTCTGAAGGATCGTGTGACACTGAAGACTGGAGTGATGACAGTTGAAAATTCAGCTTTGTCATTACTGGGATAAATTAGAGTTTCAAATATATTAAAATAGAAAACAGTTATTTTAAATTGGAATAATATTTCATAATATTACTGTTTTACTGTATTTTTGATTTAAAAAAATGTAGCCTTAGTAAGCATAGAAGACCTCTTTCAAAAACATAAAAAAATCTTACCAACCAAAACTTTTAATGGTGTTGTATCTCATTCATATTCACATGAAATAGATTAAATTTGGAGTCACTCTGTGAATTTGTGTTTTAGGGCCAGTACTTCTCAGCTTTCAAACAGTCTCCTCGCAAAGAGGATGACATTGCCATTGTCACATGTGGGATGAATGTATTCTTCAAGGAGCAATCCAATATAGTGCAGAGTATCCGGATAAGCTATGGAGGAATGGCCCCTGTTACTGTCCTTGCCACGGCCACGTGCAACAGGTTACTCAACAGGTAGAGGACGCTGTCTGGGAAGTTTTCTAGCAAATTTATGATATTCTTTTCTGACATTCAGCCTCATTCAAGAATCAATGCATCAGTTTCACACAATCTTTATTTGATTGAAGGCAATGGAATGAGGAGCTCCTAGAGGAAGCCTGCACGTCATTGGTTGAGGAGATGAGCCTGTCTCCTTCAGCTCCTGGTGGGATGGTGACATACAGACGCACACTGACTATCAGCCTCTTCTACAAGTTTTTCCTCAATGTCCAGCACAAACTGTCTCTGGACCTGCGGAAGGAGGTTGTTTTGCACACTTACATAATCAAGAGTTTGAAAAATTCTACTTGGCTCCAAAATATGTACCGGTAATTTAAATTATTTAAATTAAAAAATACACTCTAATGGCTAGTAAGATATATATATATATATATATATATATATATATATATATATAGCTCTTTTATTTTGCAATTTGCAGATGTGCTCAAAAGTTATTTTTTGGACACTGATTCTACTCTTTATTACTTTCTAACAGTCCAAGACTATATGTTCTTGGTCACATGACTATTTTAGGGTTAATTGTAAACTGTGTAAACTCTACAGGGTGTGACTGTGGAAGACGTCCGACCCGAATATGCTACTGCTACTGAGCTCTTCCAGTTGGACTCACCGTCCAGTGTACAGCTCTACCAGGTACATATATATCAGCATTTAGCAGCTTCATCTGTGCATTATGTGTTGGCTGATAAATCCAAAGTTCTGTCATGAAACTCTACATGGCGCAGTCCGATAGGTGTAACTCAATCAGACATAATGACATCAATATCACATGGCACAGCTGATTGGTCCTTTGTTGTATCAGCAGCCAATGAGCTTGCTGCTCAACATTCAAATACTTGGCTAGTGCTTGCTGTAGCAGTTGAAGCGTGAAACCCTCCACCTTCCCCAGCTCCACCTGTATAGATCTGCGACAGGGTGATTCTTGTATGCTATATATGTTTTTTTTTTCATATGTTATATGTGCAGCAGAAGTATTTCTTATATGCTCACAGCAGCATGTTGTGGATGTATTGGCAGTAGCAAATCTCGGTACTTGCTCTGCCGCAGCAGCAGCGTAGCAGATCTATTCCACCAAGACCAAGACCAAAAACATTAACATTGTCATGTACATTACCATGCCAATCCCTCCGAGAGTTGTCATGATAGAACTTTATTTCTTTGTTTGCAGGCAGTTCCCCCTGGTCATAATAGTGATGATGTGGTGGGGCAACCGATCATGCATCTCTCTGCGCTTAAGCAGGCCACAGGAGAAGCAATCTACTGTGATGACATCCCCTGTTATGAAAATGAGCTCCATTTGGCTTTGGTCACCAGTACTAAAGCTCACGCACTCATAAAGTTAGTTGAAAATAACACACGTCATGTTTTGGAATGATTTAGTGTTGAGTTAAAGCCAAGTATATGACTTGTCATGTGCACATTGATGTTGTTAAAGTGAACCTACATTCATTGTTTTTATGACGTGTCATAAAAAAGTTCAGTTCTGAACTATAGTGATCTGAGACAATGATTACCCATGATTAGGTGTTAACTATGTGTGCACGTGTTTCTCTTTGTAGATCCATTGATACCTCCGATGCAATGGCAGTTCCTGGAGTGGTTGCATTTATCTCTGCTAAAGACATACCAGGAAGTAACATGACAGGACCTGTTGTTTATGACGAGACCGTTTTTGCAGATGATAAGGTGAATTTTCTGTGCAGTATTTCTAATGAGAGACATTATTACACAGACAGCTATTAAATTGTTTTGGCTTTTATAGGCTATAGAAGTCCGTTGATAGTTATGATGCAGATTGGCTCAGGCATAAGGTGACCATAACACAATGGCTTTTACATTTCTTTCACAAAACAGAGAGTATCATTTGGAAGTTGTAGTAAATGACGTCATGCATTTGTGACAGATGTTTATGGATTCCCATGCAAAATGTATCTCACATGCATCTCACTTGATTCCAGAGTAGGCTACCCTATGATCAGGCGTTTTTCTACGGCATAATCATTTATTGATGCAGTTACACTTTGATATGCGCTTTCTTGGTTGAGCATCTTGGACTTGGCAAAGTTAAAAAATAATCTTAATCTACCCTATAAAATGTCACACATTTGCAGCAAAGCCCTTTATTGCTGTTTCTTATGGAAGCCTGTTTCCATCTCAGAGTGAAAAAGTAAAGTTAATTGCAAGAAAGTAAGAGAAATTAAGTCACTTTGTTACAGATATGGCACATTGCGAGATACTAAATCTAATTTATGAGAAATTAGGTCACAGTTACGAAGAAATACATGTAAATTGGGATATATTTTACAATTACCTTTTTCCTTCTGAGTTGGAAATGAGCTTCCATACATGTTTGAATCACTTTTATTTAAATAGATTTAAATCTTTCATATGTCTTTGATGTGTGTCATTGACAGTGTTATAAACTGCTGTTCAAAAGTTTGGGATCAGTAAGATTTTTATTTTTTGCTTTAAGAAATTAATTATTTTATTCAGTAAGGATGCAATAAATTAATCGAAAGTGACAGTACAGACTTTATTTTTGAATAAAAGACTTATTTTAAAGTAAAATGCTTATTTTTATTACATTAAATCCTGTTATTTTAAACTCTTTATTTATCAACGAATCATGAAATAATTATGTATCTCAGTCTCCACAAACATATTAAGCAGTACAGCTGTTTTTAATATTAATAGTATGTAAATAATCAGCATATTAGAATGATTTCATGTGACACTGAGGACTGGAGTAATAAAATTTAGCTTTTCATCACAAGAATAAATTATTATATATATTTTTAAATATATTAAAATATAAAGTTATTTTTTAATTGTAATAATATTTCACAATATTACTCTTTTTACTCTATTTACGTTATTAAATTAAAGCAGTTGTGATGAGGAAAATCATTCAAAAATGTTACCAACCCCAAACTTTTGATTGGTATCATTATGATTGGAATGCGTGATGTGTCTCACATACATATAATGTGTCGCTTTTGTTTACTCATGTAGAGTCCTAACACTGATCTTTCATGCTAGGTCACATGTGTTGGACATATAGTGGGGGCCTTTGTGGCAGACACACAGGCCCATGCTCAGAGAGCAGCCAAAGCTGTGAAGATCAGCTATGAGGAACTGCAGCCTGTGATTGTCACCATTCAGGTCTGTATTTACTTCACATTCACATGTACTCTCACCACAGCAAATAGAATCATCTAGCTATGGAACAATGGTTTTGTCGTGTGTGGTGGACAGAACCCAAATGCAACACAGCCACCAAGTTCTCATATTTACAAAAAATGTGAAAAGTAACACAAAAATGGGTGCATCTGACCTGACTTCAGCCCACAGAGCTGGAAAATAAAAGACCTAGACAGGAGACAGAATGGCACATGGCACACAGAAACAAACATGCTCACACCAAAAACAATGACATGACAGAAGAGCACATGGCAAATGAACATCAACACAAACCACATGCTCTAACAGAAAACAAGACATGAGACAGACAAAAGTGCCTGGATGTCAGGATCCAGACACCAAAACCAAACCAAAGGATTTTACAGTTCACATACATTTGTGTATTGAAAATTATACACAAAAGGCCTTTAAAAAAATCAAACAGTGAAATGTAATCCTCATAGGACTGAAAATATGACCGACAGCCAATTTTTGGTTTCAAAACCACTGAACCACACAATATTATCGCAAAACATTTGGTGCTGTGCTCTGACCTTTCACCCCTGCTTAGTGGTTTTCCTGCTGTCATCATTACATAACAGGATTTTTCAAGGTTTTCAGGGAAACAGCTTGTTCAAAATACATATAACACATAGAGATAAGCTTGACTGGTTTGCTAACATGTTTACGTTCACTCTTTCAAACAGGATGCTATTGCCAACAAGTCCTTCTTTCAGCCGGTGAGAAGTATAGAGAGAGGAGATGTTGCACAAGGATTCAAAGACTCTGATCACATCCTGCACGGTATAACCTTGTTCCCTTTCATGGGAACTTCGAACTGCGTCCTCTAGGGGTCGCTATGGGGAACACCTCATCGTGACCCGTGTCTGAAGCATACATTGAAAAAACACCAGGGAACCATGGTTACATAAGTAACCTGAGACGTTTTTATTTAAAATGATAGTGACACTGCATTAAGCCTCTTTGTGAAGAATGAAAGTTATCTAATAAAGATTCACATTATTTAAAACCATGTGTTTTATGAAACAGACAGTCTGTACTCTGCACAAATTCTGTGGTAGATCTGCAGTTTTCTTCCTTGCCATTTATATAAAACGATTCTTGTGCAGACCTGTTCCTCTTTCATTTCATGAGCTGACACTAAATATGTGATTCTGCAGGTGAGATGCACATTGGAGGGCAGGAACAGTTTTATCTGGAGACTAACTGCACACTTGCAGTCCCTCGTGGAGAGGATGGAGAAATGGAGCTGTTTGTGTCCACACAGTCGGCCTCCAAGACTCAAGTAAACAAAATAAATCACTCTCTGTAGGGGACTGGTGAAAGATATTGATTTATATCCACATTCTCAATCAAAACAGAGTTTAAACTGCGCAAGACATATAAGAATGGTGATGATAGCTTGACAAAATATGATTAATAATTTTTTAAATTATTTTTATTTCAATATTTAATTTTAAAATAATATTTGATTAATATAAATTCTATTTAAAAATAATATAATAGAAAATAAATAATATAATAATTTAACAAATTAAATAAGCATCATGTTAGAAGGTTTTACATGCCCAAATCAAATAGAAAAACCCTTAGTCAGTCAGACAGACAGATAGACAGACAAACAGCAGATGCTATGATTCCTCTCATTTAAAATGGTTAATTAATTAGTAACCAAAAATATGATAGGATTATTAATGATGTGATATATAGTTGATTGTACTGTCCTAATGCAAATCATGTGCTGTGTTTACCTCAGGCCCTAGTGGCTAAAGCTCTGGGAGTGCCTGCCAACCGGGTGGTGTGCCGTGTAAAGAGGATGGGAGGAGGATTTGGAGGGAAAGAGAGTCGGAGCACCATTCTGTCCACTGTGGTTGCTGTTGCCGCACATACGTATGAATATAACACAAACTAATGTAACCGTGTTAATGTGCCTATTTACATACAGTGATGTTGTAAGTAGCAATGTGAAGGGTAAACGTTTAGTTTGGCCTTTCTCTTTTAGGGTCAAGCGGCCAGTTCGCTGCATGCTAGATCGCGATGAGGACATGCTGGTCACAGGTGGTCGGCATCCATTCTTTGGACATTACAAGGTGAAAAATTGTGCAAATTAGCCAGATATTGTCCTTCAGGTTTGGCTGGGATTTCTAAATTGCCTAAAATGCCAAGGTTTGGGCTTTGGTTTTCTATTGACATGCACTTTACAGTCCTCATGCATTAAATGTACACATACGTGCATTGCTTTGACCGTTCTCTGTCGATCCCACCTTCTAGCACACCACGATTGGTCGATTAAGTATAATGTCTGTACACTATTGGTCAAACTACATATTAGTCATTACCTTCAGCAAGTATAAAAAAACAATAAGAAAACAAAACCAAAACCCAGCTATTTTAGGCCATTTAGAAATCCCCGCAAGGACATGTGGTCACACACTATTGTCCTCGTCCTTGCTAGACTATTCTCATTCACTATCGCTCTGTAATCTGATGTCTAGGTTGGGTACATGAACAATGGAAGAGTGCTGGCACTTGAAGTGACGCTCTACAGCAACGCAGGCAATTCGCTGGACCTGTCATTGTCAGTGAGTAGGCATCTCAAAAGTTTTGAACATCTATCGCCCCCTGGTGGTCAATAAGACCACATTGCAAGATATTCTTTCTTATATTCGAAGCCTAAATGTGTATCATGTCTATCAATGCACAGATCCTGGAGAGGGCACTATTCCACATGGATAATTCCTACAACATTCCTAACATCCGTGGCACAGGCTACATGTGTAAAACCAACTTGCCGTCTAACTCAGCGTTCAGAGGCTTTGGTGGGCCGCAGGGCATGATGATCGCAGAGAGCTGGATGAGTGATGTGGCTTTGAGCTGTGGTCTGCCTGCTGAAGAGGTTCATACTGCAACTTTCTCTCTCTCACAGTCCATAGTACACAAACATTAATGTCACATGTAACAGAACTCTCTACTACTTCCAGGTGAGGAGGATGAACATGTACAAGGAGGGGGATTTCACACCCTTCAATCAACGTCTGGACCAGTTCACCATCGATCGCTGTTGGGAGGAGTGCATGCAGCTCTCAGACTTCAACAAGCGCAAGGATGCAGCGGAACAATACAACAGGTTAGAAATAATCATAAATATTGAGCTCATCAACACAACCAAAAGCTTGTGCAGTTTAAAGAGGCGTATAGTAAGAAAACATGTTTTCTTTGATATTTTGAGTGTATTGATATAAATTATATTAACTTTTAAAACCTTTACTGACATTATAAGATAATAAAAATAATAACAAAATGTAAATAAATAGTAAATAATAATAAATAATATAAATCTCTTTCTCTCCTTCAGTTGCTCTTTTATAAACAAATTAAATTAATTGTATTGTTTTATTTTAATATTTTATACTAATATCATACACTGTACACTTTTCAGTGTCACTAGAGCAGCATCAGTATTGTTATTGTTAACTAAATCAAAAACTTTTAAAAATCCTTTTTGTTCATTGGAATAAAGCAAAAAAAAATAGATGATAAACTTAAAAAAAGTATTAAAGGACAAAATAAGAATGTTGCATTGGCAATTAACTGAAAAACATAAATTCAGGTTAAAGTATCAAAATTACTTAAACTAAAGCTGAAATAGAAACAAATATATATATAAAAAAATAAATAACAATTACAAAAGCACATAACAAACTTACTAAAACTTAATATAAAATTAAAATATATAAAAAAAATACTACAATATTATATACATATAAATATATAACGTATACAATGTATAATAATACTAGGCAGCATCAATTCTATAAGTCAGAGCCAGAGAGCCAGCACTTTATTGTTCGATTTTATTTGTATATTGCTATAAACATTTTCTCAGTTTAGGTACTGCATAGCTTGTTGGGTAAGGATTGCTGTAATACTTTAATTCCAGGCAGCATCGTTGGACCAAAAGAGGATTATCCATCATTCCCACCAAGTTTGGAATCAGCTTCACTGCTGTCTTCCTCAACCAGGTCAGCCCTTTTCCTCTCAGGCTCTAAATAATTATTAGAAAGAGGCGATTATGTGTATGATGGTTATTTTTAATTCAGGCAGGAGCATTGGTACTTGTGTACTCAGATGGTTCGGTTTTACTAACTCATGGTGGAACAGAGATGGGACAAGGCCTGCACACTAAAATGGTCCAGGTAATGCAAACAAGGCACAACAAAAATACTATATTAAATTATTTGTCACAACTGTTCGTATTAATTTTTGTGTTGTGCAGGTGGCCAGTAAAACTCTTGGAATCCCCTGCTCAAAGATTCACATCACAGAGACCAGCACTAACACAGTTCCCAACACCAGCCCTACGGCCGCCTCCGCCTCCTCAGATCTTAACGGCATGGCCATCTATGTAAGCCTCATGCAGCAGATATTCATATTTATGACACTTTTTTATGTACACTACCGTTCAAAGGTTTTGGGTCAGGAAGTTTTTTTTTTTTCACATTTAATTGATCAAAAGTGACAGTAAAGCCTTTTACTATGCTAGAAAGAAAATCTATTTGAAATGAATGCTGTTCTTTTGAACTTTCTAGCCATCAAAAAATCCTGAAAAAAACTATTGTCAACATTTATAATAATTTAATAACTATTTAATATCAACAAATCAGCATATCTGAATGATTTCTGAATGATCATGTCACATTGAAGACTGGAGTAATAGCTGCTGAAAATTCAGCTTTGCCATCACAGGAATAAATAATATTTTAAAATATATTAAAATCAGTTATTTTAAATAGCAATAATATTTAACATTATTACTGTACTTTTTGGCCAAATAAATGCAGCCTTGGCGAGCAAAAGAAACTTCTTTCAAAAACATTAAAACATTTTTATCGACCCCAAAGTTTTGAACAGTACTTTGTCAGCCATCTAACTAATCCACAATATTTCAAATCAATATTTGTCAACAAATATTGACATACAGCATACAACACAACATTTACATACAACACCCTGATTTTTTTCCACAGAACGCTTGCCAGACATTACTACAGAGACTTCAGCCTTACAAAGACAAAAACCTCAAAGGCTGCTGGGAGGATTGGGTCAGTATCAGTTTTTGTATGCAATTATTCATCGAATGTTTCATATTTTTATGTATTTTATATATTACATTGTATTCACATTTGCAGGTGAAAGCAGCATATTTCGACAGAGTTAATTTGTCTGCCAATGGATTTTACAAGTATGTTAATTTCAGAATGGTTTCTTCAGCTATAATTGAATCATTTCTAATCTTGTTGGTCCTCATAGAATTTAGGAATTATTATTCATTTGATTATATTTTATAGGACTCCAGATCTTGGCTATGATTTTGAAACAAATTCAGGAAGGCCATTTAACTACTTCAGTTATGGCGTGGCCGTCTCAGAGGTGGAGATAGACTGTCTAACTGGCAGTCATAAGGTAATGCCAGTGTGAAACGTGTATTTGTTATGTTCAAATACCAGTTTTACTGACAACAGGACAACTGGTCTGCATAATAGATTATATATTTGAGATCCATACTTCAAAGTTAACTATCTCTCCTGTCAGAATCTTCATACATGCATAGTCATGGATGTGGGCAAGAGTTTAAATCCAGCATTGGACATTGGACAGGTATTTCATCTAAATTTAATCAAACGGATCACACCATTGTCAATTCATCTTAAAGGGTTAGTTCACCCAAAAATGAAAATTAGGCTGTGTTTTACTCACCCCCGAGGCATCCTAGGTGTATATGACTTTCTTCTTTCAGACGAATCCAGTCGGAGTTATATTAAAAATTGTCTTGAATGTAAATAAAAATCGCCCATCCATAAAAAAAAAAAGTGTCTCACACAGCTCCGGGGGGTGAACAAAGTCCTTCTGTAGCGAATCGATGAAAAATATCCATATTCAAAACTTTAATGTAATAATCACTTTAATGTAGCTTGCGCCAACAGTTGTACACAGAAGCAGTTCTGGGAGCATGACGTATGAGTTCAGCACTTTGCATGCGCCGGTGAGGCTCGTGAAAACCAACGTTTGTTTACAGGATCAAAGGAAGCAAAGTTTCCTTACTTTAGCAAAGGAAAACCAGTCTCCTCTTGGCTTATATCGAAATCCTCTGACATTCTTCTTTACAAATCCTCGTTTTGTACTTCTAATTCTTGACCGTTGTTTTGTTTTGATCTCTCCGCTGCGCTTCCGCATGCGTCACTTCTGAGTGCATGCGCAAAGCCGACCTCCATACGTCATCCTCCCGGAACTGCTTCTGTTTACAACAGTGAGCGCAAGCTAGATTCAAGTGATTATTACATTTTGAATAGGGATATTTTTCTTACAAAAACTCATCGATTCGCTACAGAAGGTCTTTGTTCACCCCCCGGAGCCGTGTGAGACACTTTTTTTATGGATGGGATTTATTCTTTTGGACTGAAGCAATGCAACACCCGCTGAGTGGCATTAAACAGCTTGAAAGATCAAAGACAATTTTTAATATAACTCCGACTGGATTCGTCTAAAAGAAGAAAGTCATATACACCTCGGATGCCTCGGGGGTGAGTAAAACGCAGCCTAATTTTCATTTTTGGGTGAACTAACCCTTTAAATATAATCTGATTTGTGGCTGTGTGTGCAGGTGGAGGGTGGGTTCATGCAAGGTTTAGGTCTGTTCACGCTGGAGGAACTACGCTACTCTCCTGATGGTTACCTGTATACTCGTGGACCTGGGATGTATAAGATTCCAGCTTTTGGGGATATTCCCATTGAATTAAAGGTCTCGCTGCTCAGAGACACTCCTAATGAGAAGGCCATCTTCTCCTCAAAGGTTAGATGAACCACAACAACTAACTCCCCTGTAAGATCATAGTTTGAGTCTGTTAACTCTTATGGCTCTGTTTTTACTCAGGCTGTGGGTGAGCCTCCTCTCTTTCTGGCAGCCTCAGTGTTTTATGCCATTAAAGATGCCATCACAGCTGCCAGGGCTGAGTCCAATCTGACTGGACCCTTCCGACTGGACAGCCCCGCCACGCCTGAACGGATACGAAATGCCTGTGAAGACAAGTTTACTAAACTGGTATGTAGTAACTTTCACTGTTGACTGTTGGCTTCATATAATGCATAATTACACATTGGCATCAAATCTGAACCATGGTCATTTCAGGTTCAGATTTGATGTGAATGTTGTTATACACATTTAAATCAAGTCAGACTTTACCATTTGAACGTTTGGACTCGATTTTTTGGACCATTTTTTTCATCAAGGATGCATGAAATAGACATTTCTAATGTTATAAAGGACTTAATCAAATAAATGCGATTCTTTTGAACTTTCTATTCATCAAAGAATCCTGAAAAAATGTTTCCACAAAAATATTAAGCAGCACAACTGTTAATAATAACAAGAAATGTTTCCTGAGCAGCAAATGATCATATTAGAATGATTTCTGAAGATAACGTGAAACTGAATACTGGAGTAATGATGCTGAAAATTCAGCTTTGCCATCACAGGAATAAATTACATTTAAGCTATATTGAAATAGAAAATAGTTATTTTAAATTGTAAGAATATTTCACAAGATTACTGTTTTTATAGATTCTGATCAAATAAATGCAGCCTTGGTGAGCATAAGAGACTTCTGTCAAAAACTGACTTCAAATTTTTGAATGGTAGCGTACATACAACTTCAGAATCAAATATGGCATTCATGGAGCTGCTTGATGTGGTTTTATTGTTTGATATCATATCAGCTGCTTTTGACAGGGCCTACTGAAGTTTGTTGAACATTGTATGTTTGCGTTTATTTTAGTGTCCTCCTGCGGATCCTGGCACCTTTATTCCATGGGCAGTGCAGGTGTAAGACACAGCAAAGCCAATTTAAAGTCAGATTGAATCAAAATGGACTGTTTACTTTCCTAATGCACATGCCTGGTCTTGTGTATGATTTATCTGTGCATGTTATTCCAAAGGAAAAATAAAAATAATGTATGTTGTTGTAATCTTTAAGCAAAATTCTGCTGGTCAGCACAGGCTATTGGATAATGTTAGCTAAAAGCCAAATATATATTAATTACACATTTGACCCACAAGCCACTTAATTCCTGATGGGTAAAATCAAGTCCTGCTCCACATATTTTTTTAGACATCCTGTTTCACTCGGAAATATGTTTATGAAAGTAAAATGGGTTGCAGGTGGAAATTCACATTGACTTTAAAAGTCCTCAGAGTTTAAAATGCACAACAGCAAAGGCATTGAGAGAAGAACATTAATTACCAAAGAAATAACAATTCTGAGAATTTTGTCGTGAGCAGATTATACTGTGAAAACAAAAGCACTTGTGCTTTTATGACCTCTATGTGCTCTTAGTGAAACGTACATTATATATGTGACCCTGGACCACAAAATTTAATTTAATTTTTTTCAAAATTGAGATTTATACATCGTCCTGGATAAATAAGCTTTCCATTGATGTATGGTTTGTTAGGATAGGACAATATTTGGCCCAAAGGGGTCATATGATGCGATTTCAATTTTTCCTTTCCTTTCGTCATGACTGGAGCTGATCTGTGCTGGTCGCTGAGGGAATACATCAACTTTCCGTGCTACTTAAGGCTGGTTTGTGGTCCAGGGTCACATGTAACAGGTAAATGATTTGTGCACAAAGTAATTTTGTTATCTCATTGTAGAAATGATTCATTTATTTTGTAACTGAAGCTGTCTTATAATAGGGATAATAATACTGAGATAAAGTGAGTAGTATTTCTCAGGTCATGTGATCTCAAAATGATATATAAGTCACTATATAAATATATAGTGCCTTTTTAAATAATATTATTGAATAGGCTACTAATATCATATATGTGACTTTTAGTTTACTTATGGTAATTGAATTACATCATAGTTTATTGCAATATAAATATTACATTATTTATGATTCAGGTTAGGCTACAATGGTTGTCATATTAATTTAATACTCATGATTAAATGACTACTGTGCATATTCATACAGTTTGATGAATCTGGTTACAAATTATAATTACTTCCAAATGTATTTTTTCAGAACAACTCACTGTATAAATAAAAGTCTGTTCTAACATTTACATAAGACTGATACCTTATTAAGGTTTTAATGTTTGTCAATGAAAAGCTCTCACCTCTGAGAGTAACCGTGTGTTCTATAGAATCCTGAGAGATTCTGGACGTTCTTTGTATTTCATTCCAATCACTCCATTGTAGCTGCAAAGGTCTCTGATGGCAAAAGGGTGCCTTTAAAAACCTAATTCAGTGATTTCAATCTGTAAATGTAAAGGAGAGGATTAAATACTGAATTTACACGAAAGAGGATGACAGTTGGCAAAAATCACAGGACAAAAGCTTGAAACTGCCATAAAATTGCCAAATCCATCTTGTGTCTTCTCTTAAATAACATGCCAGACTGGAAACCCTTGTTTCTGTTCAGATTCTGGGCTTTCCAGTTTTTCATGAGGTTTGCTGGACTTGTTTAACATACACTGGGTGTATCATTATTCTCTTTGTAATTAGCTGAGATTTACTTTAATCTGAACAGTTTAGTAAAATTGCATTGAAATAATTGTGAGAATTTTTTTTTTTGAAGAACAATAACAATTGTTCAGTTAAACATTAAAGATTAAAAGATAAAAAAAAACGAGAGTTGTTATGTTTTATGTGAAATACGCGAAAATATAGTATATTTTCGCGTATTTCATATGAAAATACGAAAAAAATTTAATAGGAATCCCAGCAATTAATATAAACTGCGTGACCAAGAAGACTGTAACAGTTCCTCAAGTATCTGACAATTCTTTCCATATCTCAAAATTGCTTTGAAGGGAAACGTGGTTCAGTTTAATAGCTGCAATACGACTTGTTGAGTCAGGTCAGTTTGCGCATTCTGCTCACAGGTAATGTTCATGTCAAAGTGACATTTTAGCATTTTAGCATTAAACCAAATGCAAGGCTCGTCGGAGAACATATCGGGTTTGACCTGCGCAGTAACAGACGTAACTAAAAAGCGAATGCTGTTTAAATGAGCTGAAAATAAGACAAATATCCGGGATTTCCGGTGGGAATATACGGAAGAGAGGTGTTCTGTGCGCTACGTGGCCACCTGTGACAGCAGCAACGGTAGCAGCAGCTCGTATTGACAGTTTGACATGATGGAGTTTGACAGAGCAGAACATGACCGCGACAAGATCGAGAAAACCAGCGAGAACGGCATTAACACCGAAACTCACGCCTCCGGCACTGAGGAAGACTGTAAATCATGCGAGGATCATGAAGGACCTCGGAAATCATGGAGTTTGGAGAGAAACTGGGGATTTACTTTAGATGAGCTCTTCAAACTTGCACTGAAATTCTTTAAAGGTAACTTGAACGGATTACCAAATAACCCAGACTATCCCTTTCCCTTTTCTATTTGTCCAGTAAATGTTTACAACTTTCTTTATTTTGTCCCGTCACAAAACAAAATTAAAGTCCCTTTTTTTTTCTGCGAGTCATTGTCTGGATCAGGGGTTCCCAAACTTTTCCATTCCACGACCCACCTAGACAACCTATTTCACGACCCACCAAAATATTTGAGATAAAAAAAACAATTGACATTAGCCTACTTTCAGCTTAATATTAATTAAAAGTATAATATGGCAGAACTTAATTATTTACGAAAAATAACCATTTTATTTTATAGTACAACTGAAAAATTTCACTACTAATATTTACGTTTTAATTTCTGTTTACAGGTGTTAAAATATGAACCATGTCTATAAAAACTCGAAACAAGCTCACTCCGGTTAACTGTAATCCGCTGTGAGTGTTGTTAAACTCATCGCGAGCTTCAGCGCAGAAAATGCATTCATGCTCCTTCCGTGTGTGTAGGGGAGAGCGAATAATAAATAGGGGACGGGGAGAAATAATAAACAGATGTGTCTCATTTTAAATAAACACTAAAAACTGAGATGACAAATTTACTTCAGTCAGAAATGTATTTTTGCAATGGTTAAATAAATGTTTTTTTTTTCTCTATATAGAGATGATATGGCAAGGAAATAAAACGGAATTTTGTAAATATTGTTATGCTAGCGTGTGGAAATGTATAAATTGCGTAGTGTTACAATTAACCCCCCGTTTGTGCCCCACTCGGCCTGTACATGTGAAATGCTTTTTACAGACAGTTTCCTTATTGGTAGGTAGCCAAATGCATAAGGAACGAAAACAGCGATATAAATGAATTAACATACCTGAAACAGTTTTCGCAACATTTGAATTTTCAGTGGATGCAATCTCATGCAGAATAAACAGCGCAGTGAAGTGAGCGAGTTTCTTCCTATTAATAATGTGGACTGATCGACCTTTATAATAATGACGTCGCTCTGAGACCCTTTACAACTCGTGCGCGCCCGCACTTTAAAACACGCAATGCACGTTTTAAATCGCGGACTTAATTGTGATTCAAAAATCGCACTAAGAATATTGCAATTCGTAATTAATGTTGGAATATCGTGCAGCCCTAGACTGAACTGTGTGAGTGTGTGTGTCATTGAAACTCAAATTTAGCTGCAGCCAGGTGACTTTGTGCGACCCACCTTGTCCCACTCTGTGACCCACAAGTGGGTCGCGACCCACAGTTTGAAAACCCCTGGTCTGGATGGTCTAGATTCTAGATACACTGTAGTAATAACTCCACCCATTCAGGAACTGAAATGCCATTCATAATAATCATTATTCAGGTTCTCCTAGATGTTGTACACGATGGTTAATGTAAATTTTGTCATTGCCTCACACAGAGATGAATGGGAAGGCGTTCAACCCAACATATGAAGAAAATCTCCGTTTGGTTGCACTACATAAGCAGATCACAATTGGTCCTTATGATGCAAACGCATGTCCAGAAATTGGGTTCTTTGATGTACTGGGAAACGACAGAAGGTAATGGAGGAATAAGCGTATAAAACGCTAATTTTTTTGTGCAAATTATGACTGTATAAGACCATTAGAGTATTATAAATTCCATATAATATGGTAGCTTGATATTAATGCACTTACCAAATATTAATGCACATATAATGGACTATATATTACCATATATGAATGCACATACTACCAAATTATATTCTCTGTACCATGGTACCGCCACAGCATGTTTTGTAAGGATGTGTAAAATCATATTATGTATGTGCAGTACAAAGTGGGTTTTGTTCTTCTTTATTCTTTTAAAGCCATATAGCACAATCCTAAAATGTCTATAGATGCTTCATTTAGTTTGCTTCACTGCATTTCTCAGGAAAGAATGGCTACGGCTGGGCAGCATGGCTAAAGAAGATGCCATGGAGGACTTTGTGAAGCTTCTGAACTCCTGTTGTAGTCTGTTTGCACCATATGTGACATCACATAAGATTGAGAAGGAGGAACAAGAGAAGAGACGGTGTGTTCTGTATTAGTTACAGTGCCTAAAGTTGCTTATAAAGTAGTCTATTAATCTGTTAAAACTTGTTGGAAGCCCATTTTATTCTGTGTGTTTGTGTGTTTAGAAAAGAAGAGGAAGAACGTCTCAGGCTGGAGAGAGAAGAGCAGGAGCGACAGCGACTGGAAGAAGAAGCACGACGCAGAGAGGAAGAAGAGAGGAGGATAAAAGAGGAGGAACAGAGAAGAAAAGATGAGGCAGAGAGGTTACAGTTAGAGCGGCAAAAGTAAGTGCTAGTGGTTTGCTGATATTCAATGAATGGTTTCACTTTTCTGAGCATAAAGTTGCTCTAAATATCTATCTATCTATCTATCTATCTATATATATATATATATAGCATATAGCCTAGAATATAAAATCAAAACTTAAATAAATACGTTTTAACTCAGCTTTCAGTAGAATTCAGCGTTAAGAAAGTGTTTATCTCTATGTGTATTACTATCTATGTGTACAGACAACAGATCATGGCTGTTCTGAATGCACAAACGGCAGTGCAGTTTCAACAGTATGCCAAACAGCAGTATCCAGACAATCCAGACCAGCAGCAGTTACTCATCAGACAGCTGCAGGAACAGCACTACCAACAATACATGCACCAGGCCCTCCGCTTACAGCAGGTATGAGTACGACCAGAGACTTTAGATTCAAGTAAGCTTCTTATCACGATTCTTAAACCTTTAAAAAATCCTGCAAGTGTCATCGCTTAAAACATTCTCCTTGGTACAAAAAAAGCTCAAAAAACGACTTGTTTGCATATTGTGGGATTTGTGACATCACTCTGGCATATACATTTGTGTATGTCATGCTTCTAGAGCAAGGCACCAATATCGTCATGCATCATCGCACCATTGGCCACGGCCACTGGTGTTCAGTCACTTAACAGCTGACACCTGTTTACACCGTGTTGTGTTGCATTGTGTCAAAAGCGAATAAACCCATTATAATCACTGCCGCTGACTATACAGATGTCTGGCCAATTTCTGACGTAGTCCAAATGCTTGAGCTACTACTGACAACAGGACAGATGGAAAAGTAAAGGAACATTTACGTTTGTCCAGTTTAAAGCATGTTTTCATCTGTACAGCCTACAAAAGGACCTCAGCATCAGAAACGGGTGAATGTCCCGGAGCACGGTGGAGGATCATATGTTTATTAGGAGCATTTCACTGCAGATCATAAACGAGGCACAGTCTAATGGAGAGTTTGCACAGAAACTTTTGTCGAAACTGAAAGTAAACAATTTCAAATATTTTTGTTTGTAAGTGATGATTTTATATGGATAATGTTTTCGGAACATTTATTCACGTGCAATCACGAGGGGGCGTTGATACTTTTTACTATGAAATTACATTAGTCAATCGTAACATTGGACGTTATTGTTTATACTAAAAAGCATTGAAGGTCAGAATGAGGGTTGAAAATAATCATTTTTGCAAATATATGTTTTTGTGAACAAAACATTTATACTTCATTTTAATTGAACCCCAGGAAACATGTTATAATAATAAAAAAAATGTCATAAACCCTTTACATTTCTCCTGTATGACTTCAGATGGCCTTGCAGAAGCAGCAGGACTCAAATGTGAATCAAATATCAGAAGCTCTTCCTTCTCCTGTGTCAAATGAAGCTGCGCCCACCTGCAATCCCAACAGCCAATCAAATTCATTAGAGAATCAGGAACAACAGACAGACTCAAAAGCCTTCCATTTGTTTGTAGAAGGCAAAACAGGAGGTGTGTTTTATCTAACTATGCAAGTGACTTTCGATTTGCATATATACTATCTGTCTATCTATCTGTCTATCTATCTATCTGTCTATCTATCTGTCTATCTGTCTGTCTGTCTGTCTGTCTGTATGTCTCTCGCTATCTAAACATTCTTAAATTTATCAGTGATAATAAAGACTTTCACATTATTTTCTAATGATAGTAATGATAGTAAAGGCTTTTATCATTACCATTTCATTTATTCATTAAACAAATATGAAGAAATAATAGAATGAGATAAGAATGTTTTCTGAAGGATCATGTGACACTGAAGACTGCAGTAATGACTGCAGAACATACAGCTTTGCCATCACAGGAACCAATTGTATATAGTTATACAGTTTATAAATATACAGTTCTTTTAATTTGTAATAATATTTCACAGTATTCTTGTTACTGTATTTTTGAATACCAAATTATGGTATAAAATAGTGTATTTTATGTATATATTATTTTTTATTTTAAGATTTAGGTATTTGTGCCTCTTCTTTCTGGTTGTATTCCACAGTAATAAAAATATACAAATATAATTGTAAAATAAAAGTTATTTGTAAAAAGATTATTTTAGCATACAAGCAAAAATAACAGACATAAAACACTTTTTTGCCTTTTTTTCTTTCTTAAATGCAGAAGTACCTATCATTGCTCCCTCTATGTGGACACGGCCTCAGGTTAAGGAGTTTAAGGAAAAGGTGTTGCATGATCAGGACTCAGTGATCACAGTGGGCCGAGGGGAGGTGTTGACGGTACGGGTGCCCACTCATCAGGATGGCTCACACCTGTTTTGGGAATTCGCCACCGATCACTACGATATCGGTTTTGGGCTGTACTTTGAGTGGAAGGACATGACCATGCCAGCAAGCACTGAAACTACTGAAACTAAAGAAGGTAACAGGATGGATTTCTTTGACAAAGAGATAAATACTTAATCAAATATTTATTACATCATATTTATTTTTAATTTAAGGCACAGAACAAGTAGAAGGAGAGAAGCAGACAGAACAGGGCCGATGTCCACTGGTACATGAGATTGCTCCTGTTTCCCGTCGTGACAGCCATGAGGACGTTTATGCAGGCAGTCACCAATATCCTGGTCAAGGAGTTCATCTTCTGAAATTTGACAATTCCTACTCCCTCTGGAGGCCAAAGGTTGTCTATTACAGAGTTTATTACACCAGATAAACATCAGCAGACCAGGTTTTGCATTCACAGTCCACCTTTGAGCATGCTGAGAGAGTCTTTAACAGAGGCCTAGTGCTCAAGCTTTTGAAATATGCCGTTTGTTTTGAATGCAAAGGAATTTGCATTGTGTTCTCAAGATACATGTATCCTGCTTTGGAGTCATGATCCAAAGTCATTGGACGTCCTATGCTTTAGAAATGTTTGCATACAAGACAATTTTTCCAATATCTTGTATGTTTATTATGTTGAATCAATGAAGGAGTGGTGTATACTAATTATTTTTTTAATTGATGTGATTGATTCCAGCACTTTAAAGTTTAAAATGGATCCCAAAACAGGTGATATTTCACCATGTATTTCTTTGGTTTATAGGACTTTTTTTTATTGTTGTGTGGGTGGTTGAAGAGATCAAGCAATAGATCATTTAATAATTGTTTCTTTTTATATTACGGCCTAATCTTATTGTAAACATGATTATTCCATTTTATATGTTAATTATAACCAGAGTTAAGGATTTGTTAACCTTTTGAAAGGTTGTCTGTATGTTTGCACAAAAATACCTATTTGTGCATAAAAGCAAGTCAAGAACTAGTAGTACTAGTAGTCTAAAATGTTGGCTTTCTGGTAAAGGATCATATTATTTGTGTATTTTCTTGTCTAAAGCAGACATGTGTGTCCTGCTGATACCAAAACATATATGCAACTATGCAGAATCCACAATTTTGCACACTACAATGATGGAGGCATGTTGTGTGTAGACAGATAGAAGAGGGGGAGACACTAAATATATTGGATTAACAGTAATAGTTCAAAGAATGTCATTTAATTCTACAAGAATTATTAGTGGCAGCTAATCTTGCAGCTAAGGTGTAACCATGTAACATGGTGAGGGATTTTTGTCTTTGTATTTTTTTTGTATAGGTAAAATTGCCCCATTGATATCTGTCGACCTGTGGGAGGCCCCACAGTGCAATCTATTTTTTTTTTAACATTTTGTGAGAATGGTATATTTTATGTGAAATGCTTTTATACCCTTCATAAGTGTGCACGTTTATGAAGTATATTTAGATTATCATGGAAATTATTGTATAGCCCCACGTATGATTATCCTATTTTTCTGCATTGTTTCAGCAATAAAGTAACATGTATATATTCAAAATGTTAAAATCACAAGGTTAAATCATCCAGCACGCATAAAGATACAGACTTTTTTATTACAATAATTCATACTTTAATCATGCATAATCAAACAGTATATTCATACCAATTCAATTTACTTGGTAGTAAAACAAAAGAAAAAAAATGACTATCTAGTGTCCATCATAGTTTCTTACTACTATGTTCATCTTTAGTTACGTGTTATAGCAGCATTTATAGCCCTGCGTAAAGCAGACAGCAGCCTGATCTTGTCCTCTTCTCTATCTGTAGCACAGATCCACTGGCGCTTTGGGCTCTCCAGCTGAAAAGCGTTTTGAACATCTGAAAAGATTATGGATAGGTTGAAATGTATATATAATTTCATATTTTATAACATTAATAAATACATAAGACATAACATATGACATAATTATTTCAAACTTTTGTCTGGTAGTGTAGTGTAGTACTGCTAATTTTAGAGACAACATAATGAACATTGCATTGCCGTATGAAGTTATAATGACACATACACTTTGTGTCTGTGATTTCCGTGAGATTTAGACAGTGAAGAGCCACAGAGGACAGAAAGGTGTGAGTCGTGTTCACTGCCAGACAAAATGGCACGTTTGACACACTCCTCTCAGTCAGCACTAGAGCATCATTGAACAGAAACAACCCCAGGTCACTCGCATGCTCATACATCCTGAGAAGAAAAAGAGAGAAACATCACAGATCAGTAGGGTTGCTTGAGTAAATCTGCTTCCATAAAGGAATAGTTCACCCCAAAAATTAAAATTTGCTTAGCATACTTAGCATTACCTTAGCATATCTAAGGTAATCTAAGATGTAGATGAGTTTGTTTCTTCATCTGAGCAGATTTGGAGAAATGTAGCATTACATCACTTGCTCACCAATAGATCCTCTGCAGTGAATGGGTGCCGTCAGAATGAGAGTCCAAACAGCTGATAAAAACATCACAATAATCCACACGACTCCAGTCCATCAATTAATGTATTTCTGAAACAAAGCCGCATGTTTGTAAGAAACAAATCCATCAAGTATTTAATTTCAAACCATTGTTCCCAGCTAAAATAAATTATCCATAATATGTGACCCTGGACCACAAAAGCAGTCACAAGTAGCACAGGTATATTTGTAGCAATAGCCAAAAATACATTGTATGGGTCTAAATTATCAATTTTTCTTTTATGCCAAAAAATCATTAGGATATTAAGTAAAGATCATGTTCCATGAAGATATTTTGTAAATTTCCTACTGTAAATTTTCCTACTTCATTTTTGATTAGTAATAAGCATTGCTAAGAACTTAATTTGGACAACTTTAAAGGCAATTTGTTCAATATTTATACACATACATACATACTTAAAATATTTTTTTGCACCCTCAGATTCCAGATTTTCAAATAGTTGTATATCGGCCAAATATTGTCCTATCCTAACAAACCATACATCAATGGAAAGTTTACTTCCTCAGCTTTCAGGTGATGTATAAATCCTAATTTCGAAAAATTGACCCTTGTGACTGGTTTTGTGGTCCAGGGTCACATATTGTTTTCTCTACTGAAAAATCGTCTCATCTGAATCAAGACAGAAATATGCACAGATTAAGCACTGTTTACAAAGTGGTAACAGCTCTAAACAAATACGTCGGTGGATTTTGATGTGAAAGGACAACAGGGGATGGACTTTTTTCACTGGAGGAAGTGTTATTAGGAATTATGGACTCATATTTTGGCCGGAAGCGACTGTTTAAAGTTAAAAGGCCTTAAATATGGATTGTTTCTTACAAACAAACAGCTTTTTGCTTCACAAGACATTAATTGATTGACTGGAGTCATGTGGATTACTTCTGGATTATTGTGATGTTTTTTTATCAGCTTTTGGACTCTCATTCTGACGGCACCCATTCACTGCAAAAGATCAATTGGTGAACAAGTGATGTAATGCCAAGTTTCTTATTTATACTCATTGCAAAATTAATGATTGATTTCTCATTTCTCACCATAAACTCATTTAGATGGCCTGAAGGTTAGAATTTTTCATTTTTGGGTGAACTATTTCTTTAATTAAAAAAATACATTCAAACATATTGAGTTATGCTGTTGTTGGTTATCTACAAACAGAATAAGACTGGCTTCAGGTAGACAGAGAGACTCCCGTTTCTCTGTCATTTGATCTCAGGTCAATGGCAGCACCTGAGAGAGGCAGCAATGTCTCCATTAAGGCAGCTCAGTAATGCCACATCCTGTGTGGTGACCAAGTATCTGCTTTCCTCCAACAAATTCTAAATAAAGTACAAAAATACGCTGTTATACTGTGTATGAACACTGACATCTGCATATAGTGCACTGCAAATACATACTGTATGGCTGTCCATCACAGGCTTTTCCTGTTCTTTTAAGTCCAGAAAATTTGCCTTGTGACTTTTAATGGCCTGTGAGAACCTGACCTCTGTAAATAAATGGCTGCTGCGATGACTATGCAACTTACTGGGCAGCTTTGAATTGTGCTCTGTGCCTCCATGATTCTCAAGTCTCGATCCAGACTCTTTTTCAACTGGGAATGAATAGCAAAGCATTGTCTTAAATTAAGGTAAACACATACATGTTCATATTAATTCACTGAGCACTTTGTTTTTAAACACACCTTGTGGATGAAGCCTCTGTAAGTCAGCAGTGAGTTGAGAGCAGACGATAACTGTGTGTAGTCCGGATGCTCAGATGGTGTGTGTAGCGTTAATGCCTGAAGCAAAGTCACATACACCTCCACTCGTGCGGATGGTGTGAGAAACAGCTCCTGGAGACTGGATGTACATTTGGAGCGTTGCTAGAGTCACTCTTGTACAACTTTTCTCATTTGTCTGAAAACCAGCAGAGCTGTCATTTTTACTGTACCTCAGCATTCTGGTAGCAACAGTCCGGTCGTGTCTCTTCAGAAAGCTGCGGAATACAGGAAGCATCTCACGGCACTACAAAACATACACAATTATGTAACAGATAATGACAATGATTCAGTATATAAAATAATGTACATAAGTATTATACACCAGAGGTATTAAAAAAATGTTTGGTTTGTTTGTTTTTAAAGAAGTCTTTTATGCTCACCACAGCTGCATGTACTTGATCAAAAATTCAATAAAATCAGTAATAGTCATAGCAATAGTAATTATTAAAATAATTGTTTAATTAATTTTTTAAAATGTAATTTATTCTTGTGGTGCCAAAGCTGAATTTTTGCAGTCATAACTCCAGTCTTCAGTGTCACATGATCCTTCAGAAATCATTCTAATATTACTTACTATTATCAGTGTTTAAAACGGTTGTGCTGCTTACTATTTCTGTGGAAAGCATGATACTTTTTGATGAATTCTTTCATGAACAGAAAATAAAAACATGAATTTGTCATTTTTTGGAACAATGTACTGTCACTTTTATAAATTATTATATATCATAAATATCATGAATTATTAATTCATAAACATTATTAGTTTTATGGGGTTGTACCTGAACTAAGCTTTCCTTGTCATAAATAGGTAAAATCATCTGATATTTCAAAAGACTTGCTGACATTGACAAATTCATGAGAGTCTGCAGGGGTCTCTATGTTAGCATTTCCTGTGTTATCCTGTTTCCTTTTTTTTTTTTTTTCCTGCATGCCTCTGCACATTGCTTGTACCACATGATTTTGATTTGGCAGGTAAGTGTTTCAAATATTTATATTTTGTCAAAACTGCTTCACTGCTTTGATTATGATGACAATAAAATATTATACCAAACTATCCACTAATATTTTGTTTTTAACATACCTTGTCTATACTTCTGAGAATGGTAGGATAGTTGTTGAAAAAATTAGTGTAGACCCGTAACTTGGTGCAAAACTTGACACAAACATCCCCCACACACTGCAGCGGACCCCACTCCTCCCACCTCTCAGTCAGCTCCTGTGAAGAGCAGAGTCTTAGAAAATGAGAAAGTAACAGAAACAGAAACAGAAAAGTATATGTGGAAACATGGGAAATCTTTTACCTGTTTGTCTCCAATATATCCAGCAGAGGGCAGAAGATGGTGATGAGACCGACTGAGCTGATGATGGCTCGGTTGGAGTCCAGTGCCGCTCTGAGAGGGGTGTAGTACACTGTGGCCACCGCTTGAAGTTGTCTCACATATGTTTTCTCACTATTTAAAAGCTCTTTGCACACAGCACTGCGTCTGTCTGCATCACTTAGCAAGCCCTAACAAAAAAGACACATTTTAAGCACTGAAGGCATTGGGTAAACCAAATGAATGATCTAAAACAGAAACATTAGCAGTAACCTTTGGAGATTCTGGACTTAGGCCATTAAAGGAAGCAATTTCTGTAATAAACAGTGGCTCCATGTTCTTCAAACTATTGTTGACTGAAGACTTCAGTAGAAAGTGACCCAAGAAGTCTAAGGGATCATCCTACAGCATGACTGTGACTCAGATTTAGTATAATGCAGCAAGATAATCTGAGATTTACTGGAACCAAATGTTTCTTGCTTACCGGAGTCTCATTCATCAGGGCCACGAGGCCATGAACCAAACACTGCATGACCTCTGATTTAAGGGAAATGACAGGCATCTTTATATGATCCCAGAGGAACAGACCTGGAAAGGCCACACAAACAAGGAAAATGGTTTGAATACATACACAGGAGGGTAAATATAAGGTACATAATTGACGTAACTGCATAAGACTGTGTTTTCATTTCTGACTTCCCCAGGATGCGGCCTCTGATCTCTTGACACATGAAGTGCAGCTGTGGCCCCAGCTGTTTCCGCAGATGCTTACAGGCTTCCTCTATCCATTCAGCCTGTCGGCACCAGCTAAGAAGGAAGGTCTCATGCAGGTACACCAAAGGAGGAAACTCACCAGACCCAGACCACTCACTGAGAACTAGCAAAAAACACAGAAACAAGTGATACATGACGTCATTTATGTATAATCTAAATGAATGAATGAATAAATAAATAAACAAACAAGAAATGTTATTATGATTTTTTTTTTTCAAATCAATATTATTTGGATATATAAAGATATATTATAAAATAAGTATATGAAACTGTATTTTATATATGTAGATTTATAGTTTTTTCAATAATACTTTGTACTCATAATCTTAAAAACATGCACAATTTAATAAGACATTTTAATAAAACATTTAAAATAAAAAAGGTACATAATATTTCGAATTATTTAATAAGAATTATTATTTCTTAGTATTTTTATGAGAAATTATTGTGTATTATGAGAAACAACTTCTATATAGAAACATAATATACATATAATGTAGAAATTATATATATCTATATATATATATATACCTATATATATATATATATATATATATAGGTCACTTCATAATTCTACTTCCATATGTGTTATATGTTACTTCTGACTGAAAGTATAATAATAACCCACACTCAAGAGATTTTTCTGCAACTTACTGTACTGGTAGGAGCCCGTACAGATCCCTGTGGGAGCTCTGACATTCAGACCAGTCAAAACGGACAACTTCCTCATCAGATCCATCCCTGCAACTGAACAATCAAAGAACTCCTGAATAAAAGATACTTACAGTAAATGTTACATGGGACAAAATGCCACTGGGACAAAACAGACAAACTCTATCTGAAGCTGCCAGGGGAGCAAAGATGTTCACACTCCCTCCTTCTGAAGCAGAAACTACCCAACCACAGATTCTCCCAGAACTCCCTCACAACTGGCTTTAGCACTGTCTTCTCAGTTATGCTCATTCCTGGATAAAAGACAATGTACACATTGTATACATATTGTACACATTGTATACATACATACATATATATAGATATAAATATCTGTAGGATGTAATCATTACTTATCATTATTTTTTTAAATGTTAAATATTTCATTCTATTTTTTTCTTCTATTACATTATATTTTAGGCCTATAGATACGGATGATTTATTAAGAGTGTTTGTTGTGTTTTGTTGACTTGTTCATCATTTACAGCTTCTTTTGTATTGCAATTTATTGAAGTCATTCAAATATTTGGCATAAATGTGACAGCAGCTGTGTGTTTTACATGGTTATAAAATCTGCCCTCATAAAGAAAAACTATTCCAGCAGGCAAAAACTGCCTGTTAATACTTTTCTTTTTATATAAGATAGATTGGACCCAATGTTACTACAATTACTCAAGGAAATTACCATCTGTGAGAGTTATCTCTTCTGTGCTTCCTGTCACCAAAATGCCGAGACTTTGCACCATCCTGCCTTGAATCACCCTTTCCACCAGAGAAAGCAAAGCCTCCAAGGTCATTCCTTGTGAGTCATACGGTAAAACCACCAGACAGTTGCACCGCGGCCAGAAGCAGCTAGAAATATAAAGTTAAACTCCTTTAGTTCATAAACAACTGTCTATCATTCAACAAGAGACATAACTCAATGATAGACATGAATGAGAAATAACAACGTTTTACTTCATATCCAGGAACACTGGATGACACAAGCAGGAAATGAGGAAGAGGACTATAGGAAGATTTGACTGGCTGGGTGAACAGTGAACTGAAAGAAAACAACATGCCCAGGATTATTTTTTAAATATTGTTGTGAGAAGAATTATAAAAGTTAGGCTACTAAAATATGATGGCTAGAAAAATTCAGAAAGATATTCACCAATGATGCTACTGTAATACTGACCTCATAGTTTTCAATAAACTGGTGGCACATGTGCTCCCAAGAGTGTTATTCAAGCTTGAATCAAGCCGTGGTTCTCTTATATCCACACTAGAGAGTGAATTTTTCAATCAGCACTTGTCCTACATAAGGAAACCATGACAAATAACACTTTTGTGTACATTTTCCTTGCATGTAGTACAAGACTAAGATTGTGTTACATACAACGTGAAGATGAGTAACTAACACATGATCAACATAGTCAGTGATTTAATGCCTTTGTAATTTGAAATACTTAAAATAAAAGACTGAATGAAATGAAATTAAAATAAATAATAAAAATAATACAATTAAATAAATTAAATTTGGATGAGACATGTTAGTAGACAGTCAGCTTTTGCTGTACACTTTCATTGTCAGCGTCTCACCCCAAGTTGAACAAGAGCAGCAGTAAGTGGCTTATGAATGGTTCCAGTAAATGATGTGCCCAATGTACCGGTGTTTAACCATGCCCTCCTGGTCTTCAAAGCAGCTTCTGTGGAAAAATCAGACAGAAATATGAGGACCAGAGCATCAGCCAACTGAGATTATTAGTCTCAGATAATTTATATGAAATAAAACTCCTTAACCTCAATCAGATCATTTCATAAAGGCATGTAGAGTACATGAAATGCTGGAACCCTGGCACTCACGTTTATGCTCTGGTACCTTGTGCCTGATAGTTTGTCTTATGTTGTGTTCTCTCCATCTATCCTGCTGCTCCTCTGATGCTGTCAAACTCTCATTCAAGGTACCATAGACACCTGCTGCTTCCCGTGGAGTTAGAATATCTAAACTGGCAGTACAAGCCACATAATGTCTTTTCCTTGCCCCATACTCATGATCTGATGGGCTGTAGGGAAGAAACCAGCCCAGACGGATACACTTCGGAGACCACAGACAGTCCTAGAGAATCACACAGAGATTTTACTGTGGGTGAGTAAACATATTCAAAACATTGTCTTTGACATTTCTGGCATTCATTCTGAAATTGAAATTTACCCTAGTTTAGAACACTTTCAGTAGCAATGTTTGAATGAAGAGAGAAATATGATAAAAGCCCATTATCTAATCAATTAAAGGCACATTTGTACTGATTAATTTCTTACCTGCTCTGCCAGAAACTTCCAATGCCAGCACACCTGTGCTGCAGAGCAGATGTCTCGAGGACTGAGGAAGGACATGATGTAGAGAGACAGAAAGCGGGGCAGCACAGCTGTGAAGTCCATTCGAGTGATGGGGACCGATTCCGCCAAACAATCCCTGGTGAACCTAAAAGGATAAAAAAATATGTATTGACTACAAATTCTTTGTCTGAGAAAGTGTCGTTCTTGTGTGTAAATCATGTAAGATCAGAAATTAGGATCTGAGAATTCACTTGAGCTGGGTTTTGGAGCATCTTTTCAGCAGCTGACAAATCAATTATTTTCTTTGTCGGTCGGTCCACAGGTCAAACCAATGGAGGATGAGAGCTGTTCTTTCCTGAAAAAGCTGCAAATGCATTTACTGAGATTATGTGGTTGTAAAAATAAACACACACACATGACATCGATGTAAAATAATAATAATAAAACAAAATATAAAGTAATTACATAAAAAAATAAATAAATCAAAAATACATATATAAAAAAAAACAACAACACTTTTTTACAGGCGTCCATGCACTGAATCTAGTTTCTGTGGCGTCGAAGCGCGGTGCGTCAGACAGCGACCGTCTGTAGTCACTTCCATTCATCTGCCATTGATTTTTAATATCCGGATTTCCGCGGGTTTTTGACTTATGATGGGTTCTAAATTCCACAGACGTCACAACAGTTAAACTGGTTTAAACAGTCCAAAACTAACACTGCCTTTCTCGATTTGTAGTTAAAATAACAAGCGGCGACATATTTGTTTCATTTGCAAATGCACTCTATTAAATGAATATGAATTTTACGCGAAAATGAGGTGTTCTGCTTGTTTAGTTCTAAACAAACCTCTAGCCTACTTTACGCGCTCGTTTCCCTGGAGACCAAATAACAAATGAAGCTCTGCAAATTCCTTCACACGAATCGTGTTTTTTTTCAGCAGCTCTTGTGATTTTGCTCGGAGACAATTGTTTTTACATATTTATGTTAAAATACGTAAACTATATAAATACTGCAGTTAATCTACGTAATTGAGAAATCAGATGTGGGGTAATACAACTTTGAACTTTATTGACAGAAGCATGAATAAAAGGTTTAATCAACAATCAGCCAGTAGCCTATGTTACACTTTACATTTCCAACATTTCAATTTAAAATAAAATATGTAAATATGACTATAACCTAAAATATACCATGTTACTTTACTTTCATTCTGCAGTATCAGGAAACTGACATCTTGGATGAAAATAACCTGCCATTTCCTTTCTATTAATTCCCTTAAAACAGGACATAAACACAAACAGCCCATCAGTTCCTTGTTAAAGTGAATTAGTGAAAATGCAAAGGTGCTGCTATTGTACAACTCCAAGGCAACATTTAAGACATAAGATTTGATTAGAAGTCACAATGTTATCGAGCATTACCTTATGAGCATGTATTTCTTGTGGTAACATATGATGTGATGAGAAGGACAAGTGAGCATTTCATCACGACTGTTTGGATTTGTTCTTTGATATCATATCTATAAAACATAAAACTATAGACTGCAAACAAGCCAAGCTGACCAATTCTAAAAGTTTAAGATCCACAGTGTCACCGATATGACTGTAATACTGGTGTTTCTCCACAGCTTTTCTGTGCTAAATATGCACACGGTATTCTCCATGGTAGAGCTTTTGCAGTTTATATGCTGGAAGTTCTGGGGACTTCTTGACTGTCAGCAAGGTTAAGCTTTTGTCTAAAGAATTATAGTTAAGGATACTCATTCAAAGCATATGAGAAATCACTTGCTTTTGACAACTTATATGTATAAAATAATTATATGCATAACTAAAAAAAGTATGAATAATTTAAATGAATAGTTCACCCAAAAAATTTAAATTAGCTAAAACCTGACTCACCCTCGGGCCATTCAAGATGTAGATGAGTTTGTTTCTTTATTAGAACAGATTTGGCGACATTTAGCATTACATCGCTTGCTCACCAATGGATCTTCTGCAATGAATGGGTGCCGTCAGAATGAGCGTCCAAACAGCTGATAAAACATCACAATTCATCACAACAGTTAACATCTTGTGAATCAAAAAGATGCGTGTTTATAATAAATAAATAAATCAAGAGGTGTTTAACTTCAACCTGTTGCTTCTGATTAAAATACATGTCCTCTATCCATAAAACTACATTCACCAGTGGAAAATAAATTTTCTTGTCTGACTCAAGACAAGAAATTATGGACTCGTATTTTGGCCAGAAGCAACAGTGCAAAGTTAAAATGCCTCGATGAATTTGTTTCTTACAAACAAACAGCTTTTTTTCAGCTTCAAAACATGTTAATTGATGAACTGGAGTCATGTGGATTACTTTTTACACTTTTTCACTGGAGGAAGTGTTATTATGGATTATGGACTTTTGGTCAAAAACGGCGGCACCCATTCGCTGCAGAGGATCCATTGGGGAGCAAGTGATATAATGCTAAATTTCTCCAAATCTGTTCCAATGAAGAAACAAAGTACATCTTGGATGGCCTGAAAGTGAGTACATTTTTAACAAATTTTCATTTTTGAGTGAACTATTTCTTTAACTTAACCCCTATAACATCATCCAGTTGAAAGTCATCAACATAATTGGTGAAACCATGAAAGGATACATTGAGGAGCTCAACTCTTCCAGCTAAAGGAAAAAAAGTGAACTTCATTGGATTGTCTGGATAATTACACGAAATAACTCATAGATTTGTGACTAAATATTTAATATTGCTTTGCTTACATTTAATAACAGTTTATCCATGTTAGTGTCATAAGCGGACTTCCTCTGGTCTTCTGGCAGCTCATCCACTTCTCCATACAGGTCAAAATGCAGACGAGCCAGTGTTTCCTGCATTTCTCTCACATGCTCCATCTGATCAATGGAGCACTCATTGCCTGATTCAGAGATTTTAATTTTAATCAAAACTGTAAACACACTTTAATGTAGCTGTACTGTACTGTAGGAGCTTACCAAAGGCTTGTAATTTTCCAGAGTGGAAGTCATTAAGAAGGCTGAGCAGCCCCTTCTCCATCTCCTGAACATCAGACACGTCTGTGAGAAATGAGTGCTGGATGTGGGCAGACTGGTTACTCTTACCCGACTGACTCTGAGGCCTCGGTTTGTCTCGCACTCCCCTAAAACAAAATAAATGAACCAACATATGAAGATTGAAATATGAAACTGTCATTTTAATAACTTACACAGATTTAATATGATGATAGATGATGCTCACCTGCGATACTTTGTCCTCTGACTGGAGTGCGTGACCGTACCACCAACACCGAACGATCTGCTGCTGGATGTTGTCTTTCGTGCAGTGACTGGGAGAGGAGGCTGGTTGGAAGACGGTTTGGGGCTTTTACGTTTCTTATTTTTTTCTTCCATTGTGTCATCCAAATGATCTACAGAATAAAATAGTACTTATGAGCAGAGAAGCCTGAAAAGTTTAAAGTGATTTGAGTTCACAATAAAAAAAACACATATTTGATAATGATGCCCTGCAAGCTCCAGTTTTGGTAATGTTATTGATTCCCAACTTTTTAACCCCAAGATCCCCCATTTTCCAAGACAACATTTAAAAGCCCCTCATGTAGGCCAATATATTTCCAAACTTTTTATTACTAGAAACTAGGGGTGTTTACAGATTACAATAATTAACCACAATTAGTTGTGTGACTCGAGAAGTTTCAAGTACTGTATGTTCTGCTATAAAAACTGTTTTTTAGACATTTTGACTTCTTTTTTTAGCAGGGTATAGTATTGTAATGAAGTAAGATTTTGTAATATAATTATTAAATGATATAAATATAAATTTTTACTTCATTTTGTATCCTCCACGGAAGTTTGCTGAGGCCCCCTAGCGGGCCCCTGACTCCGGCTGGAACCACTAATCCGCGATTACACTACAATGTTATGCGTTTTATTCATGATGAGCAGGCGACAAAATAATTCACACTGGCAATCAAACTTCATATAAACACTGTCCGGTGATATTAAACAGTGTCATAACGTTCATTAACAAGCGTTTCTAATCCTTTTACAGTAACACGCAACATGTAAATAATATGCGAGCGAGTCGAGGTGCGACGCTGAGTCGTGAGAAAACATGCCTAGTAATCATTAACGCAATGTAGTAACACATGCACAATTGTATCATACGTTTAATTTTACCGCACAAAGGAAGACTCCACTGTTTAGACTGAAATATTATCCCCTCTGAAAGACATTCTCGATGAGATTAGGCTGCTCTAAAGTTGGTACATCTGACCAGCAAGTTTACAAAAGGCACTTCCGGGATTTATACGTCATCATCGTGGTGATCGTTAGTAAACAGCTATTAGTAAGCGGCTGTCAAAAACAGTTACAACGTGCATATATATATATATATATATTTTTTTTTTTTTTATCAACAGACATTTTTGTTTAATCCAGTTTGAAATGGAAGTCTGACTGTTCTTTTGAAATATTGTATAACAAACCAGTTACAAAGAGTGACTTAAAGATTAAAAAATCACCAAAAAGCCACTCGCTACAGTGGACCAATTTAATGTTATGTATTTTAAAAATCATTACTTATAAATGACTAATGCATTACATTAATGACGCACCAGAAATAGACACGTCTCTTCCTATTTTATTTTTATACAGGAAGTAGAAATAATCGTAGCAATTGGGCCAAAACATTTTTTCTTCTTCTGTTTATTGGATGATCTATTAAAATGTTAACTACTACCTCTCATAAACGCTTCACCCCATCCAACATCTTTTCTAGTGTTGTTGATAATTATCTTTTCTATTTATACTTCCCTTTGACGCATGCGCACCAAGTCACCTGTCATATGACCGCACATGCGCACCACTGTCATAATCTGTCTGAAGGAATTTCGGAAACAGTTTGGATCAGCGCGAACAATAAACACTTTCTAAAGACTTAAACCGATCGATTCCAGTCTTATCCGTGTCCTGTCCTGGAAACAACCTCAGTAAGTAGCGAGCGAATCGTTGTGCTCCAGCTTGCGTCCGGTATTTCAAAACAAAAGGATGTTAATGCGTTTCTACTTCCCCAAAGCGGAACTGAATACGAGACCAACTCACCAACTTCTGTCTTAAATAATCAAACACATTTTATCAGTAGCGTTAGCGTTAAAGAACACCGTGAAACATCATGAGTAAACAGTAAGTAAAAAAAAAAACCTGTCCGTAAGTAACGTTAGTGGTGTTGGGATCTTGGAGACTTGGGGAAATTCACGAGGACTTTCCCACTTTCAGAGTAACGTACTAACTTTCTTTATTTACCTGGCAAAATTGTGCTCTGTCCTTCTGGCGTTGGGTGTAAACCGTACATCTTGGAATCAGCAGCATTAAACATCATTGCTATGGGTTTATACTCTCTGATAAGATCGGATTGTCTTGTTTAAGAAACAAATATGTATAGTTTCCTGAATGTTGGTTCGGAGGATTTGTCAGATCTTCAAATATAGAGGAGTCATGCTGTAGTTTTAATCCCATATGAACATGATACTGCAGGTCCAGATAGTGCTGTTTATATTCTGTCTGATGCAGAATACAGTGAAAATAGTGTGAGAGACATGACGTAATGACCTTACCTTGAGGAACCGGTTTTTGTTGACAAGCTGGAAATCCATATTTCTTAAAAAGGCGTTTCTCACGGATGGACTGTTCAATGGAGTCAGTAACATGTCGTTCAGGGCCATGTTAATCCTCTTAAAACACTCTTGAAAAGCCTGGATAAGTAAGTTAACACCAAGAGAAGTGAATTTAAATAGATAGTTTACCCAAAAAATTACAATTCTGTCATTTGTTCACCCTCATGTTGTGCCAAACCTGAATGACTTTCACAAAGGCAGTTGTAAGGCAGAATTTGCCTCAGTCATTATTATCGTTCATTGCATCTTTTGTCTTTGTGTTAGACAGAAGAAATTAAGTCATACGGGTTTGAAACATCATAAGTGAAAAATTGCAGATGAAATATTCTTATATGTTTGTTCTTGTGGATTTGCATCTACCTTATTGGAATTTGGAACAGGAAAAGGCTGCAAAAATGAAGGAAAAGATACACGAGATCTGTTTCCTGTGCAAACAGGCCTGTTACCCACTCATAAGCACTTTATTAAGTCTTTTTACCACAGAATTATAAAAAAATTAGTGTCCTCAGTATCTGTTTATTTATTGTTGTATGAGTATTTCTGCTCTTCAGGGTAACTTCTTTGCAATGAAATGTACCCCCAAAATGGCATGTATCTTATGTTGAACATGTCATCCACAAAAGCTTGATAGAAACATCACACTTCTTTTATCTCTCTCACACCCATCTCACACCATTGTTAACAGTGTTTTAAACAGCATAGACATACGCATTTTCAGTTTTTGTTTAAGGGCGTAATTATCAGCGCTGAGTAAAAGTGTTGTCTGTGCTGCTTATGACCTCTTGGTGTTCTCTTAGGTGTAACATGTTTTATTGAATTTGTCATTCATTTTAAAACGCATTTGACAGCTGATAACTTTTCATGCTGAATTTCTTTATTTTCATTATATATTTATTTGGACTTTCTCACCCACAATTGTGTCATGTACTCAGCCTTGTGTAACAAAAGTTGCAGTTAAAACTCAGGTTTTGGTATGTAAGACTTTCAGAAATTGGAAAATTAGTATTATGGACTACTTCTGTAGTACTTAATGGAGTTTCACATTAAAGAGGATCATTTGAGCAACATGAGGCTGAGTATTGATGAACGATAATATTTCCTTTCATATTCCAGGGGGTAAATTTCAATGGGAAAGCTTTTTCTGTGGGCACCTTTGTTTGTGTGGGTATGAATGGCTTCTGAACTTTGACCTCTGACCTCCAGACCCCAGAGCGTAGAGCTTAAGGCCACAGGAGGGGCGGCAAACTTGGACACCAGCAAGATGGCAGACATGACAGTGGAGGACATCACATTGAGAGCCAACCAAGTTACAGATGAGGTATGCTTGTCATCTATTACTATAACGATATAACAGTAATTTGTTTTGATGTGATTTTGCAAGTTCCTGTATACGTGCCCTCTCATTGTTTGTGACAGCAAAGTCTTTTTCTCTTTTACTCACAGTTTTATTGCTCTATTTTTTAACCTTATAATACTTTTCTTGCACTAACGGTTTTAAGATTTTCCTCATGTCTTCTTGTTGATTTTGCTATTTTCTGTGCTACTAAAATTGTCAGATAATAACATACTCCTTTCTTGCTTTCCTTATAACTTTGTTTCTTTCTCTCTTTCTCCTTCTTGCTGCCTCTGAAGGGACTCACATGAGCCTGTGTGCTGTAATAAAGACTAATAGCATGAAGGGGACACTGTGCTCATGCACCACAGCATGGGTGACTGGGGGTAAACTAGAGATCCATGAAACCCCCACCCACTTTTTCATTCTGACATTACATGTTTTTTTTTACTTTGATTGTACAATTAGTGTTTTAATTTCCTTAGAATATAATTTCCCAGGTCAAAAGTGGATTAATAGCCATAGTTGGAAAAGTTTCACACATTTTTTTCACAGCAATGCCTTACCATTGTGTTCCTGTGTACATCTTGTGTTCCATGCATGGTTTCGTAGAATTATCAAGGCTTTTCACATTTCGGACAATTTCTCTATTCACCTTTATATCTACCCTTTCTGGCTTTATGAGCCAAAGATGCACTGAAATGTTCAGTGTGCATTGTTTTATTAGATGTTTGCATGCAGAACTCAAATTAATGTTCAACAGAATAGGTGCTGTGTCAAATTTCCGTAGTGATTTGACTACCTTTTGAATATGTGCGTTTTGTTTCTTTCAGTCACTTGAAAGCACTAGGCGGATGCTACAGATGGCAGAAGAGGTAAGATTTCCAATGAAGCCTGGAGGCTTGAGAAACACGTTACTGTTATTTGATTTACAGATTCAGAATGCCTACAGCTATCTGCATTTGCTCATTTGAATTTGAGATATATATCTTGATATAAGCATTTGTATATTTTCAGAGCCGGGAGACAGGTGTCAAAACAATGACCATGCTGGATGAGCAGGGAGGTAAGTGGCTGCATCATTCCATTCCTCCTCATCCCTGAAACCTACTTCGTTACTCAACATTATATCGTTGCTATAATCTATAAAAGCTTTGTTTAGGAGATGCTGGCTCATTTTATTGTTGAAACCTGCTTCATTCTGTCTTGATAAGAGCAACTGAGGCGAGTCGATCAAGGAATGGACCAGATCAATCAGGACATGAGGCAGGCCGAGAGGAACCTGACTGATCTGTCCAAATGCTGTGGCTTGTGTGTGTGCCCATGTGACAGGTTCGCTATTATAACTCCACTTCTCTGCTCCTGGATTTAAAATAATCTCCATTATGTTGTATCATGGAACACCAAATTCAGTAGGATTTTTGTGGGGGCTTCTCTTTGCATTTTATTGAAATTAAATGAATTGTCATAAGATCTTTCAGGAGTAAATGAGAGTATTAAAAACCTCTTTTCTTTTAGAGTGACGTCTATTGAGCATGATGGGAGATATAAGAAGACTTGGGGCACAGGTAGTGACAACTCCAGCACAGAGGGAAAAGAGGGCGGCGTTGTATCCAGCCAACCTAATGCTGTTCGCAATGGACAGGCTGTTTCGAGTGGGTCAGGGGGCGCATCTGGCCCCTACATTAAGAAGTGAGGGGAAATATAGCACTAAATAATAGGATTTCATCCAGTGTCAGACTTAAATCTTTTAATTTGAATCAATTGTTTAAAGCAAGTAAATGAAAACCGTATGTTAAGCTTCTTGTCCTGGAAATAGATTATGCAATCTGACATTAAAGCCACACTTTCTTCTCATTTCTGTGATTTTACTGTACAAATATTTGTGGAGCCAGACTGTTGCGACATCATTTGAATAAGCTTCCACTTTGTTGCATGCCAGTCAGTCAATATCAGATGCCAAAACATGAACATTGGTCATTTTGCTTAATCACTCAGATGGTGAATTCCTGTCAATGCAGGCAGTTCATGACCTAGAATAAGCTACAGTCTTGTTCTCCGTTTGATAGCATTTAGCTATTATTAGGATATGTTGTCTTTTCCCTGCCACATTAAATATTTTTGGTGGCTGAAGGAACTGCAGTTTGACTCCACATGTATGTGGTAATTTTTTTTATTTTAAGATCTTTACAGCTGGTTCATACTTCTGAATATTAATTTAGATTAGCAAAAAGTGCTTTTTACAATATTATGTCTTGAGGTATATTCTGTGTATATACTGTATGCTTTATTGATATTTCCCGAAAGAGTAACAAATGATGCACGAGAAGATGAGATGGAGGAGAATCTGGGTCAGGTGGGCAGCATCATCGGGAATCTCAAGAATTTGGCCTTGGATATGGGCAATGAGATTGACAAACAGAACAAAACCATTGACCGCATCACTGATAAGGTAAATCTACACCGTCAAACAACTAGGCATCTAATGAAGTGGACCTGTGAAAATATTAATATTTATTTATTTAAATTAACATTATTGTTTTTAAACAATTTAATTAAGATATATAAATAAGATATATTTTATATAAAAAAAATATATATTATTTTTCCCAGGCTGATATGAATAAAGCTCGCATTGATGAAGCCAACCAGCGAGCCAACAAACTTCTGTAGAGAATGGACACTGCTAGCATCACTCAGGAGCCTGATTGTTTGATCTCTCTCTCTCTCACACACACACACTTTCTGCTTCACAGCAATGAATTGCAGCAAGTGAGTTAAGTTCTTCCAGTGCCATCTGTGCCTTTTTTGCCGTTCTGTTTGTACTATTGTAAATAGCTGGACACATGCACACACAGGTCTATTCCAGAGCCTCCTGTACAATCAAGTCTTCACCCTTAATATGTGAGACAAATATGCTGGACGCACCGAGTGCAGTTGTTTTTGCGGCTTTGCTCACTGCTGCCCTCTCAGTCTGTAATGGAAGGATTCTAATCTGTCGAGATGGTGATGGGTTTTGTCCGTCCCTCTCCCTGCACTTCAGTCAACATGGCTAATTGTTTCACTAATCTGAATGAAGGGCCAAAGACTTACGACAGAACTTTTAATGTTCTGGTTTGTTGCCCTTATAGCCGTTGATGTATGTTTGGGCTAATGATGTAATGTTTTGTTTTTATGTCATTTTTTCTGTTTAGCTGTATCTTTGACTGATTATACTCATATTTAATTATCTTAAGACATTAATGGGCCTTGTGAATGCAATTAGTCCTGTTCAATGTTTGGGGGGAAATGTATGGTAGTGTCCTTTTTAATGGCATAATTTACCATGCTATATAGGAATAGGACATTTCAATGTATCTATTTTACTGCTAATAAAGCCAGTATAATTGTTCCTTGTTTTTTTCCGTTTTGTGTGTAGAAGTGACCAGTAGAGGGCGCTGCCACATTATTTTGTTATTTTATGGTGAAATTAAAGGTCTAACCTAGCAGATTTCTTTAGGCAATGCAACAAATTCATGTGAAAGGCTTGAACCTGATGCGAAATCTGCATGGAGAAAAATTTTGAACTCATGAAATCCCAGATTATGTGGGTTTCTATTGGAATGACTGGAATTGACCACTTAATGGCAAGCTCTCACCAGTTATGAAAACGATGCATCGTAACAGAAGTGTTTGGAATGGCAAAATTAAAAGAAAAATAATTTTGTGCTTGAACGCCTACTAATATCTCTACTGCCTGAATTGCAAATATTATTCCTCATTATTTAGCAAGTAGAACAACTAGCCCATATAAGATAAGTATGTTTATAACAACATTATTTTCAACTTTTACAAAGACACTCTTTTAAAAGAAATCTAATGTCTGTATGGTCTCTCAGCCTAGAGTGCTGAGGACTGGTTTCTGTTCATTCCAGCTTTCATCTTTTTCATGGATAGTTTTACTTGGACTGACTCTTGGGACTGAGTATTACATAGTAGGCTAGTTATTTGAAACATTTGAGGCCTCAAGAACTAGGACAGTGCCTTTGTTTCAACTCCCTTCGAGACTTTCTGTGTCTGCTGTTTAGGAGACTGCTGAGGAGGGTCCACATATGCTGTGAAGCCTGGAGGAACTGTCCTCAAGTTATCAGCCAGCCTTGTTCCCTGAGAGTATGACAAATCTAATACCACATAGGATGTAACATAAAAACAAAATCTGAGGAAAAATTTAAACATGCAGGCTACAGATAAGAGACAGAGGATTCCCTTCATCTCCCTGGTTTAGTTCCCCATTTTGATGGCCTGAACTTTGGTTTGGCACTGACATCTTTTATCAGTTACAAAAATTAGAATCATGTCTGAAATACCGATATTTTTTGTTGGTATAAAGGCTTGCTTTCTTTCAGTGAAATACAGCCAGGGAATTTGATGCTAAAAACATGATAGTTATTAGAAAGAAGACAGTTAAAAGGACAGCTCAGGGTATTTTCTTATGTAGGTCAAAAACTGTCTCTCTACTCACCCCCATGTGTGCCACCTTGCTTCCTGTTAAGAATGGTTGGCCACAAGAAGCAAAGGCAGGTGCAATACCTGCCATTATCTAATAATTTTAGATATGCAACTCTATGGCTTTAACCATTGGTTTATCAACAAAATACAAGTTCACACACACAATTTTAAAGAACATACAACTTCAGAATCTGAGATCTCTGGTCTGGAGTAAATATCAGGGCCCGTATAAATATCGATACTCAGGTGCGTTTTATTTACCAGTGGTTTTGTTTATTTAACAAAAATAATAATAATAATAATAATGCGTACAATATGCATTGAATTGGACGAATAACCTTTGTTCGCGAGTAATTGTGTAGGATAGAATTATTTTCCTGCTCATCTGAACACACGCAAATGTTGCAAGACAGAACTAATCAATCACAGAGAGCATTCACTCACTGCTGACAGTGCAGTCAAACAGGGCTGCGTTTCTCAAAAGTATCATAAGAAAGCATTAAAGCTTTTGGGAAAGGCAGCCCTGAACAATGCTTATCAGAGGACAGAAAAAAAAAACATAAATGTTTGAGTTATTTCACAATAAACAAATTGAAATTGTAGCCTACATAGTTTGTGCAATTACAATTATTTAAATTGAACGTTGAAAGATAATATTGATCATGTTCTATTCTGTAATGTTAATAGAAATCATACACTGTCAGAATAAAAAGGTTGCATTTTATGCATGCAACAGCCATTCACTGGCAGTCCCTAATGGCAGTACAAAATATTGCACTAAATCAGAAGTTCAAATGTTACAAATAAGTTAGAATATTAATGTTGTAATACTGGTAGCACTAATATAAAAATGTGATGATATATGTTACAAAAAAGTAACAATTTTGAAATACGTTGATGGTTGTATTTTTTTGTATTTGATCTCAGTATTCCTATCAATGTTGTATAAGGGTTTTTTATGCATAATAGTAACCCTAGAATGTGATCAAACAGTTTAAAATAGCTGGGCTAAGATATATAACAATTTTTAAGACTGCAGAAATATGTTAATTCAGTATACACATTATCCACCGGTTACAATTGTGACTGACCATAAAAGAACATTTTTCACACACTTTTCCAAAAAAAAACAATTATTATTTTACAGGGTTACTAATGAAACATCATTTGGATATTTTCATGTCTGGGAAAAATTTGGGATTAAATGGGTTAAAATGCGTTTTAAACAAAGTTAAGTGGTTTTCATTACCCATTTTACTCTTAGTCATTTCATAATTTCATAAATTTCATAATTTAAAAGTTTAGTGCAGAAGTATCGAATCGGTATCGATATCGACGATACTGCCTTGAAAAATATCAGTATCGTATCGAAAACAAAATAAGGGGTATCGCCCATCCCTAGAGCACACATGTAAGAGGTTGACAATTAACTGAACCTATACTTGTTGAATTAGTGACACTTAGCCTGCATTTTAAAATCTTTATTTGAATGTGCATATTTTTTTTTTATTTTTAAACCTTTATCTGAATATGGCAACATAATATCGCGCTCTACAATATGAATAATATTATATTCTATGAATAAATCTCTGACAGAGACCCCTCCCCTATCAGCCAATCACTGTGAGTATATTAAGTGAGCATGCTGACATCATCCATAGCAACAAGGTCAACCTTGCCCTTACTCTTAGCTTAAAGGGGCCATATGATGTTGCTAAAAAGAACATTATTTTGTGTATTTGGTGTAATGAAATGTGTTTATGCAGTTTAAGCTTCAAAAAACACATTATTTTCCACATACTGTACATTATTGTTTCTCCTCTATGCCCCGCCTTTCTGAAACGTGTCGATTTTTACAAAGCTCATCGGTCTGAAAAGTGAGGTGTACGCTGATTGGCCAGCTATCCAGTGCATTGTGATTGGCCGAATACCTCAAGCGTGTGACGGAAATGTTACGCCCCTACCTTACGCCCCTTAACATACTGTGATTCCCTGTCCGGCCGGAGCGATGAGACAAAAACATTAAAACCCATTATTAATCGAGGCATTTGTTGCATCCAGTGGGGACATAATTACGGATTATAATGACTTATGCTGTCTTTTTATGCGTTGCATCGTGCCGTGTAAACATAAAACCATGTCTGACTGCATTTGTGATCGGAGAAATGACAAACAACAAGCGCTAGTCTACACTGCTCAAAACTTGCGTTTGAATCATCAGTGGCAAATTCTTTATATATAAAAAACGTACTTATAGTCTGTGAGTCAGAACAGCCGGCAATGTAGTCTACTCTACCAGGATCAGGAAATTGATGTTGATGTAGGACCGTGCTGGTCCTCAGCGACCAGCACGGATCAGCTCCAGGCATGACGAAGCGGATATCCTCCTCTTTTGGAAGGCCAAACAAAGTAGTTTCGCTTTCACAACGAAACACACAGCGCCTTCACCACATGGAGGCGGCGGCAACAACAATACTACAGCGAGAATCAAAGACTCTTAACTTTTATAAAGAATATCTCTTTGGATTTGAGACTTTAGTCTTTGCAACTTTACAGATCTTATTTATGCACCAACAGCTTGTAACACTCCAAAGAGAAAGGAAAAATTGAAATCGCAAAAGTTTGTCTCAGAAGCTTTGTGAATAGGTTTTAAGAGAAAACGCTAGCTAAAAAACTTTTACCTCTATTTAGGAGAACTCTTAGCGGTAAGATAAAATGTTTTGTGAATACGGACCCAGAGGTGTATTTTGAGGTGGGATATGGTTAAGGGGTGGGCAAGTACCTTCAACAGCTCCTTCCTGACTACGTCACTATGAGAAGTTATGTAAATATGCTGTTTCTCCTTTTGTGTACCCACAACTCTCTCTGAGGGATTTTTGTGATGCAAAGAGGAAACGTTAACATGTACAACTGAATGATCACAACACTCTGAACTCTGGAGTATCTTGAGAGTAAGTTCACAGATACACATACACTTACAGGAGCTAAAAAGAGTTAAATATTATAAAAGTAGCTAAATATTCTACTTTGTAGACAATCCTCACTTTTTCTTTTGCTGAAATTCTGCTGTGCATAATTGCTTAGTAGTGTGACTTGAATCAAGTTGAACTGGTTGTTTGTTACTGAGCTAGGAACCATTAAGTTAGAGAAAAAGTTTGTTTTGAATAAACCATACCATGATATGCATTACATTCTATTATAATTTCTGATTGGCAGGCTAAGAATAGTTTTTTTTTTTTAAATCTTTGTTTATATGCACATGTATCATCTTACATTTGACTTACAGTTTAAAATCCCAGCAGAATCCCAGTTCAGCAGAATGGCAGACATGTCAGTGGAGGAGATGACAACTAAAGCCAACTGTGTAACAGATCAGGTAAGTTTGTTATTTGATTCCACACGGATGTCTAAGATGAAGATTATATGAATCCTTCTTGTTCTTTTATTAGTTGCTGTTTTCAAGTTCCTGTAAAATTCCCAGCTCATATGAAAGCAAAGTTCTTTCATTTCTGTAAACTGAAAGTAAAAATATTTATTTTGCCCCATCTAGTTATTTTCAAATATGGTTTTGTGAGAAGTGTGGAAATAGTTTTGTACAACCATAGTTTATCAGAAGTATCAGTGTACATTCACTCTTCATTCATCTGAAATATTTAACACATAGTTTTATTTTACAGTTCTTTGTCTCAGCAAGTACTAGTTAACATCTAGCAATCAGACTTTTTTTCTTTTAGAATTGCAACCATTCTGATGACAGAATTGGGATAGATAAACTCAGAATTGCAAGACAAAAAAGTCACAGTTACCTCATTTATATTCTTTATCACATGGTTTAAACAAGCTTCCATAAATATTTGATGTTAACGTTTGACTAACTGTCCTTTTATATGTTTTTCAGTCACTTGAAAGCACTAGACGAATGGTACAAATGACAAATTACGTAAGAGATCTTATTTTAACCAGTTTAACCAATGACACATGAATATAGGCGTACTCCTTAAAAACACGATGAAGAAAACCTATGCCATAAATTTAAAATAGTTATTTCATATTATGTATACTTCAAATCCATTAACATATTTTTGACATATCACTTAAGACTTACCGATATAAAATTATAATTAAACTTTGTTTGGAGTATTTCTTTACTACACAATGCACATTTCTTAATATTATGCCTAAAAGGTGTTTTAATATCACTATTAATAAGGACTGTATCATCTCTGTATAACATCAGTCTTTAAATGCAAGATATTTAAAGTGTACCTGAAGTATACTAACAAAAGTTCTACTTTAGCACAATCAAATATAATTCAGTATATTTTTAGTTGGACTTCAGCACTACTTCCACACAATTTAAGTGCATTAAGTACAAAATTAGTTGTTCCAATTGTAGCAGACTTTCGGTATACCAGTTTAGTATATACTAAAGTACAATTGCAGGTTATTGTTATGAAGCACATACATATACATAAATGTACACATACATATACATAAATGTACTTGTATACTTAGCACAAAATAAATGTATATACAGTGGGTACGGAAAGTATTCAGACCCCCTTCAATTTTTCACTCTTTGTTATATTGCAGCCATTTGCTAAAATCATTTGTTAATTTTTTTTCCTCATTAATGTACACACAGCACCCCATGTGTGTGTGTGTGTGTGTATATATACTTTTAGATGCTTTGAGTTGAACTTGAAGCATGTGTATTTTTGCAGAGTTTGAACGTTGGGGTCAAAACAATGACTATGCTAGATGAGCAGGGAGGTGAGTCCTTTATCTCAATACTCCTGATTTCTGATGTCTAACTCAATATCCCACAATTTGGAGGCCTGTTCACACGCTATAGATAGCCATGAAGTCTCTCTTAAAGGGGTCATATGATGCGATTTCAAGTTTTCCTTTCTCTTTGGAGTGTTACAAGCTCTTGGTGCGTTGGTCAAGGTAAGAAACGTGCAGGCTGCCAGCTTTCCATCAATTTTTTTGCATAAATTGCTATAATTTTTAACAGTTCATGTTAAGTTTGTGTTCGTTTTAGTAGCCTAGGCTAAATAGTTTACCAATTTACATAATGTTCTTGAAAACTATTATACCGAGCAGCAGCCCCACAATTAATGTTGCTACTTTCAGCCTATGTTAAGTTCGTCGGTTGTTCACAAAAAAAATAATAATACAGCGTTTCAGTGTTGTACAACATTACATTTTAATGCCACGATATTGGTGTAATGGTCTAAACTCGCGTGGAGCAGCAGCATTTACTGTGAGCCGCTCTGAGACACGGATATGACCGCGTGTGAAAGAGCATAGCAGAGCTGCACACGGCAGCGTGTGTGTATTGTAAAACCTGTTTCACACCGCACCGCACATCGGCGTGAATGTTAACGAAAGACGCCTGATACACCGCACACTGCAGCAGAGGTATGCATGTTAACGAATGAGTGCTTTTACACTGGACGCTGCAGCAGCTCGGCAGCGGGTTTGGCGTCGAGTCTATTTTTTGCTGTGCTGCTCAGCAGCTCGAGCTTAAAGCGCCAGTACAAGGTTGAAGGACAATTTGACAAAAAAATTGAATTGACAAAGTATATATTGCACAGAAAAAGCATATACTCGTAAAATCCTTTAGGAGATCTCAATTGCAGTCAGTTTCCTTCCTTTGCGAGATCTCGATGAGCGCATTTACATGCACATTCTTAAGCAGATTATGCTTAATAAGCCGAAAACGCACTTGGTCATATAAACGCAGTAACCCGTTTTCTTTTATCGGAGTAAGGTCATAAACGGCGTAAGCATAAACCGGTCGCAACAGGTAGTTTTTTGCTTCTTACTCCGATTTCGCACAGCATGTAAATGCAATAACCCGCTTTCTGTCGGCTTATTGAAGTTCCCATGTGTGATACGTGACAGGAACGCATCGTTAGTGCAGATTTAAGCGCATCTAGACCGAGCAAACGTCTTGCAGTAAAGAAAGAAGGAAATATATCACAAAAGCAGACTTTTTCATGACTCAGAAAATGATAAAAAATGTGTTCTCATCTTGTGCAGCAGAAGTAGAAGTGGTTCAGTCACAATGCTGCATTTATAACTGCATGAGAGCATAATATATGAGCTGTAAGTTTCCCGACATGTTGCAAGCTTAATTTAACATCACAACTGACAAATGTATGGAATACTCGGAGTCAGATAC
>NW_015544247.1:3979438-3979898 GCF_001515605.1 Sinocyclocheilus anshuiensis
GCAGTTCTCATTTTTTTTCCTCGGTATGCATGTTAACGAATGAGTGCTTTTACACCGGACGCTGCAGCAGCTCGGCAGCGGTTTTGGCGTCGAGTCTATTTTTTGCGAGATCTCGATGAGCGCATTTAAATGCACGTTCTTAAGGCGATTATGCTTAATAAGCCGAAAACGCACTTGGTCATTTAAACGCGGTAACATGACCAAGTAAGAAACCGGTAAACCCGCTTTCTGTCGGCTTATTGAAGTGCGCATGTATGATACGCGACAGGAACGCATCGTTAGTGCAGATTTCCCAGTCAACACGTGAGATCATGCGATGATCACAGTGACATCACACGATCCTCATACTGTGATCCTCACGGTGTGAGTAATACATGAGCTCATTATGAACTCAAACGATCCTCATACTGTATACTGTGCAGTGTGAGTAATAGGTGAGCTCATTATGAACTCAAACGAT
>NW_015544247.1:3980914-3981851 GCF_001515605.1 Sinocyclocheilus anshuiensis
GTGTGAGTAGTATATGAAATCATTGTGAGTTCAAATGATCCTCGTACTCTGATCCTCACGGTGTGAGTAGTATGTGAGCTCATTGTGAGTTTCAAATTTTGAGCAGGTTGAAAGAAGGCAGTTCAAATATTAGTCACCGGGGATAAGATCATCTACATCTTGGTTAAGATTACTAAAAGTTTTGCACCTACAGCACACATTACATCCATTGATGCAGAAATGCAGATATGTTCTACATGTCTAAAGTATATAGAGAGATAAATCTTATAAACTTATAAAATTTGTGTAACGACTTAAAATATAATCTGCATATACGATAAACTATAGTATTAATTTAGATCTCTCTACAGAAATGATTTTGCAGGTTTTAATAAAATGTTATTTAATAACATAAGTAAGCTAAATAAGAATATTTCCAGTATGTGCCTCATGTCACGAATCCAGTCTATGAACTTCCGTTCACTCACCACCAGAGGTCACGCGCTCACTACATTGACTCTCACACTACACAGACTGTTGCACTATACCCTGGACTACATTTCCCATCATCCATTGCACTGATTGCACACAGCTGTAACCAATCACACACTCACCTGAAAGCTATAACTCCTCATTCAGAGTATTGTTTAGTGCATAGCACTCACCTAGCGATAGCTACTCTACGGCACCATTTCTAGTTTCTAGTTTTTAGTCTTAGTCTTGCCTTGCCTGTTTTCTCGTGTTCTGATTCCTGCCTGTGTTTCTCGGATTGCCCTTTTGTCTCGTCATTCGGACTCTGTTTGCTCCTGCCTGGACTATTGCTCGTGTTATTGGATTTCCCCTCTTGTCAAGCCCTCTGGATAACGTTTGCTGCCGACTGACTCACGCCCGTTTTGGATTACTCTTCGTCTTGCCCTCATATACCTGTTTGCCATTGTCTGAACCTTGCCTGTTTTAT
>NW_015544247.1:3987711-3989304 GCF_001515605.1 Sinocyclocheilus anshuiensis
GTCAGATGCATAATATTTTCATCTCCTTCAAGCAGGGTACACAAAAAGCACGTTCAGTCTCGGACGGTTGTCGTGGTAATAAACACCGTAAACAGCAAACGTTCGCGTGTCAGTGTCACGAATCCAGTCTATGAACTTCCGTTCACTCACCACCAGAGGTCATGCGCTCACTACATTGACTCTCACACCACACAGACTGTTACATGTCACTCCGGACTACAGTTCCCATCATCCATTGCACTGATTACACACACACAGCTGAATGCACTGATTACACACACACAGCTGAATCCAATCAGACATGCTTTATAGCCCTGGACTTCCTCATTCAGATCGCCGAGTATTGTTTAGTGCATAGCACTCACCTAGCGATAGCTACTCTACGGCACCATTTCTAGTTTTCATTGTTTAGTCTTAGTCTTGCCTTGCCTGTTTTCTCGTGTTCTGATTCCTGCCTGTGTTTCTCGGATTGCCCTTTTGTCTCGCCGTTCGGTCTCTGTTTGCTCCTGCCTGGACTTTTGCTCGTGTTATTGGATTGCCCCTCTTGTCAAGCCCTCTGGATAACGTTTGCTGTCGACCGACTCACGCCCGTTTTGAATTACTCTTCGTCTTGCCCTCATATACTTGTTTGCCATTGTCTGAACCTTGCCTGTTTTATGACCACGCCTTTAAATAAAAGCTTTGCAGATGGATCCGCACGTCTCTCGTCTCGTAGCCCTCTGGATAACGTTTGCTGCCGACTGACTCACGCCCGTTTTGGATTACTCTTCGTCTTGCCCTCATATACCTGTTTGCCATTGTCTGAACCTTGCCTGTTTTATAACCACGCCTTTAAATAAAAGCTTTGCAGATGGATCCGCATGTCTTTCGTCTCGTTCGCCCCGTAACACCTCAGGCTTGCAAAGTATCGTCAACTCCTTTATGAGCATCAATGGTAATCCTCGGCAAACTTTCAACACTTTGACGGTCAGCAAACTTTGGCTGTGCGTCTTGCGTCATCAGCCTGGAACTAAAGTTCAATTCAGTTCGGTTACTTCCTATGAACAGGCTCAAATAACAATTTGTTCAGAAATCGAACATCAAATTTGAAGCAAAAGCAATAATTAAAGCATATATCGTTAAGGAGTGGCAACAAAAATGGGATATGGGAAAGACAGGATGTCATCTTTATAAAATACAGCGAGAAGTAGGAGTAGTGAGGATATCAAAATTTTATCAAGTGTAAGGGTTGGTCACATGTTGAATAAAACTTTAAAATGAATAAAACATCCAACAGGATTATGTGAGCAGTGTTGCACACTTGAAATACGAGACTATAGACAAGCGTAATGAAATGAAGATCAGGTTCATCTTTAATAAACAAAACAAGCAAAAACAAAACAGAGCACAAACATGGCACATCTCTCTGCTCACCGCAGAATGTTCAGGACCCCAAAACTTTTTCTAGCTGCCCCACTTGCGCCTGATAGTGCGGTGTCTTTCACAATGCCCTTGAATCAAAAGAAATGAATAGTTGTACATAAAATAACAGTAAAATAACAGTAAATAAAACAATAATAAAACAAAACCTGACATGCATCTCTACTTTTTTTT
>NW_015544247.1:3989331-3994030 GCF_001515605.1 Sinocyclocheilus anshuiensis
CCTGACAGAACTGGAGAGGATCTGCAAGGAGGAATGGCAGAGGATCCCCAAATCCAGGTGTGAAAAACTTGTTGCATCTTTCCCAAAAAGACTCATGGCTGTATTAGATCAAAAGGGTGCTTCTACTAAATACCGAGCAAAGGGTCTGAATACTTAGGACCATGTGATATTTCAGTTTTTCTTTTTTAATAAATCTGCAAAAATGTCAACGATTCTGTGTTTTTCTGTCAATATGGGGTGCTGTGTGTACATTAATGAGGAAAAAAAATTAACTTAAATGATTTTAGCAAATGGCTGCAATATAACAAAGAGTGAAAAATTGAAGGGGGTCTGAATACTTTCCGTACCCACTGTATACACGATTACCACCGTTCGCTTTTAAAGACTTTACTAAGGTCTTAATTGTATGTATTTCCAAGCTGATGGTTCCGGGGGGTTGTTAAAGCTCTTGTATGGTCAATTTATTCTGGAGCAAAGAACCCCCATAGGAACCATACCGCCAAAGATAAATTGTGTTTCAATAAACTCAAGTAACTTGCCAAAGTGGTCCTGTCTGAAATACGGTACTGTCACTTTCACTTTTTGCTTGCTCTTTTCAGTTTGTAGTTCATTTGTTGTGGCTTTAAGCTAATAAGTCATCTTCCACTGCATATAGTAGTACACTCTAAAAAAAAAAATCTGTAAAAATAAGGCGCAATGTACTATTATTTTGAAGGAATTTTCCCTATTTAGTTTTTTTGGGTGTTTTACCTGTATTTTGAATTTTATACTGCATTGCATTGTTTTAGGGTTAATGTAAATGTCTGTAAAATTAATGGATAAGGTCCCGGTAATGAGCTGCCAGTACTTTTTTTTTTTGAACATTAAAGCATGTCAACATATTCTGTTACACCAAATACACAAAATAATGATCTTTAAAATAGCATCATATGACCCCTTTAAGCTGCAGTCACATTTGCCATTGCTTGGCAAAATGTCATGTTCGAAACATTAATTTCTGCAAAATTGGGAGTTTCATGTGAAGGCGAAAAATTTACCAACATAGATTTCAACCTGGGTTCAATCAATCAAATCTATGTGTGTGAAAATATTCAGATGTAACCCCCTTTGTAATCATTAACATTTTCATAAGTAACTGTAATTTAATTACACATTTTTCTCAGTAATTTTAACTGATTACAATTACAATTACTTTGTAATTAAATTACATAATTACTCCCCAACAGTGATAATATACTATACTATACACTTTTTTGCCTGTGAAATTTAGAAGAAATTTTGCTAATGTGATTGCCACACACTTTTTCTTCTTCTTCTCTTTTTCTTTATTTTAGAAACACTAAAGAATGTGGAACGGGAAATGGACCAGATCAAGCAGGACATGAAACAAGCTCGAAAAAACTTGAATGAACTGTCCAAATGCTGCGGCCTGTGTTTGTGCCCATGTAACAGGTTGGCTAGAGCATACATCTTCTGTATGACAATGAGTTATATATCTGAAATAGTTTGCCTAGGTCAGCCTTAAAACAACATTAACCAGCATAAACCAACTTGGCCATCTAATCTGACCTTTTTAGTAGGGAAAATAAACTATATTGGCACATTTAGTTTAAAGTTTTCACCTCAGTGCTTATATTTGACGTATTTCTTTGGATTTGAATGGATTCTTTTATAGACTGAAGTCCACCGAGAGTGATTGGAGAAAAAAGCAGGTCAGGGAACCAAAGGAAAGCAAGCAGAAGGTAGTATCCAGCCAACCGACTGCCGTTCGCAATGGGCAGGCTGTTTCTGCTGGGTCAGCGGCCCCCACTGGCCCCTACATCAAGAGGTGAGGGGAAAATAGCACTGAGAGTAACAGAATCCAGCTCTCATAGTGATCCAATGTGACTGTCTGTTCATATGATGAAGTTAGCTGGAGATTTGTGTTATGCTTATGGCATAGGCTATTAATTGTATAAGTATGTATGTATGTATGTGTATATATATATATATATATATATATATATATATATACATATATATATAATAGATTTGACCTTAAAGGTCTTAGCTTGAAATTCAAGTGATGCTTGTTTTGTATCTGTAAGAATAACAGATGATGATCGAGAAGATGAGATGGAAGAGAATCTAAGTCATGTGGTCAACCACGTTGAAATTTTAAAGAACATGGCACTGGACTTGAGCAACAAGATTGAAGATCAAATCCAAATAATTGATCATGTCAATAATGAGGTACAGTTACTATTAAGTTACTTCACTGAGGTAAAGTGTATCTGTGACTCTAGAGATTTAGATCTACAGTAGCTAGCAATACACACCTTAGTAACAACTTCTATTTTTCACACTGACATTTTGTAAGTTTCTGTTTATTAAGTCAATAAATATAAATTTAAATATTTTATTTATTTATTTTTTTGCCAGATTACAACAATTACAAGTGAGGTTGCCGCTGCGGAAAAACAAGCCAGAAAACACAAGAGAAATACAGAAAGGACCACCAAAAGCTAAAGTAAGCATGAAATGAAAACGTACACTATGTATTTTTTATAGACGTTAGTGTGAACAATTCATTTGTGAATGCAGACCCCCATCCGTAGTTCCCATCCTACATTTTATTATTATAATTTATTTATTAATAATAATTTATTATTATGCTTTTTCTATAATCCATTTCACTCAGATGTGCATCAACATATGGAAGAAAAGATCTGCTACTAACATTTCATCGTGACTTTAACACTTGCCATAAGTGCCTTTTTATTGTTCTCATTATTATCTTGATGTTTGTAAATTGCGGGACAGAGCGGTGTCCTTCAGCAATTTACTTAACGAGGCTTTAGAATGATTGAGCCTTTGGAAAGCTTTTGATTGAAGTGCATGTCTAATATTCTCTGGACAAAATGAGAATTGTTCATATGACCGGTCAGATCAGCATGTAAATTATAAATAAGCTAATGCTTCAAAAAATGTCAATGAATGAATCTCTTTCATTTTAATAAACCAAACTGTCAAAATGATCATGTCAATAAATCATAATTTCCTCATGTTGTACTGTTAATTTTATGGGCCCTGGCCTTTGTGTTCAAATGACCAGTAGAGGTTGCTGTTAGACTGTTCTGAAATCCAACCACAAAAAGTGCTTCCTAAGATGGAGGCCCGAAGAAGAATGCCGCTTATTCTCTGCTTATGTAAGAGAATTTTCTCAAAACTGATCATAAAGTATGAAAGCAGAACAAAACATTTCTGATTAATTATCCTTGTTTTTCTAGCTATCTGTCTTCATTTGTGTTCTCAAAGGGAGACACTGCAGTAAAGGAAAGCTGTTTCTTTGCCACTGCAAGATGATTTGCTGATACGTTTACTATATGAATATTTACATTTTTACAGTAGTAGAGCCCATTTTTACAATCTAGCTGAGGGTTCTGTAAACTCACATGCCAGCCTTGCTTGCAGGCTTGTTTGTGTACTTTCTTCAAATTTATGTAATAGTAAATGTTTAGTATTATTTAACAGTATCCCTGAAATGGACAGTATCAATACTATTTTCCCTTAAGTTTATACTTGATATTACATACTGACTCATCCATGAGTTATAACACCTGTTCTCATCGCCTGTGTTTTCTCATCACATGAGAGATTTTTCTAGTTAGCTAGGTTTTGTAGTGGTCTTCTTTGGCCTACCACATTATTTTCTGTGGCTAAGAGCAGCAGAGTTTGCTTCTGTCTTAGTTCTATACCACCAGCCCAACATTTTAGACTCCTTTTTTTTTTTCATTTTCAGAGATACATATGACAGGTAGACTTTTCGGAAGTAATTCTAGACTGTATAATTACATGTAGTGATATTAAGGCCAACATCACAACTGTGATATTTTACACAACAGAACAGTCCAATGAACAACATGTTAATATTGAGGAACTTGAGGAATTGAGGAATTTTTGTTGTCAAAAATAGTTATAAATAAAGCCAAAACAGGATTGACCAACATGCGGTCTAAAGTAGTGAGTTTCAGAGCTTCTCCTCTAGGGACAAAAAAAAAGGGCCAAAAATTGGTAGGACTTCATGTACCACACTCATTCTTTCTTTTGGTCTCCACAAACAGTGATTGACTGTTGTAAAACTCCGAAAGCAATTGAATGATGTCAGGTCTATAATGAGATCAATTATTTAATAAATTGTACAAAGCAATGTCTAAGTCTCTTTGCTTTTAAAAGTTCACAACATTGTCTTACATTAGCTACTAATATATTTTTACTATTTGCAGTTGTGCTCACAAGTTTACAAAATAAGAGGGATCATGAAAATGTATTTAGTACTGTCCTGACTAAGCTATTTCACATAACAGATGTTTACATAAAAATGACCCCATTCAAAAGTTTACATACCCTTGAATCTTAATACTATGTGTCGTTTCCTGGATGATCCACGACTGTTTTTCTGTGTTGTGATAGTGATGTTTCATGAGTCCCTTGTTGGTCCTGAGCAGTTCAACTGCCTGCTGTACTTCAGAAAAATCCTCCAGCTCCTGCACATTCTTTGGTTTTCCAGCATCTTCTGCATATTTGAACCCTTTCCAAAAGTGACTGTATGATTTTTATATCCATAATTCCACACTGAGGACAACTGCGGGACTCATACACAACTATTACAAAAGGTGGAAACATTTACTGATGCTCAAGAAGGCAACACAATGCATTA
>NW_015544247.1:3994480-3995723 GCF_001515605.1 Sinocyclocheilus anshuiensis
TAATGTGTTTTTTGAACCTTAAACTGCATAAACACATTGCATTACACCAAATACACAAAATAATGTTCTTTTTAGCAACGTCATATGACCCCTTTAAATGTTTCCCAAAAGACAAAATAAGTACAATTTACCCTAATCATCCAATTCAAAAACTTTACACCCCCAGCTCTTAAATAACATGCAATTTTCATGATCCCTCTTATTTTATTAAAATGATTAACATTTTCCATATTCTGCAAGGTATATGTAAACTTATGAGCACAACTGTGTATATATATATATATATATATATATATATATATATATATTGCATTTATTTCTATTCAAAATTTAGGAAAGCTGGTGCCTTGAAGTCAAAAAAGGTTGAGAACATCTGATTTAATATATTGTATATGCTTTTCATTTTTTAAAGCTTGTATTATTTCAACCCCCTTAAATGTTTAAGAGTTTAAGCATTTGTATTCAAATTCACGTTGACCATTACGCTTTCCCAATAGTAGAGCCATTGTGGTCTTCCACTGAGTTCATACTTTCACGACATAATGCCGCTTCAATTCAGTTCACATTTATTTGTAGAGCACTTTTCACAATACACATTATTTCCAAGCAGCTTTACAGGAGATGCATGTTTTTACATTACAATTAAGAGTAATTTGTTATCATGACTACGTCAAAGTAATGTCCAAAAGACTGCAAGTTTACCATTTGGGACAGGGGCGATACAAAAATCTCTGGTGGTACTTATAACTAAATCTGTCAGCGTTTTTGAACAAATCGACTTAATAAATTATTCAAAGACTCACTCATCAAAACAGTCACTTATCGCCATGTATTACCATAATTTACAGAAAGAGTCACTAAATAAATCTCCACCACCAATGCACAGACTGACAGTCTGTCTTAAAAGGCACAAACAAAAACCCTTTGGACTGATATCAGAATGCCACTCAAGTGAACCAACTAACTGTTTTATAAAATAGTACATAGGATACAATTCTATATTTCTAATGTTAGCATGTATTCCTACTGTACTGGGTAAAGTAAGTTTCTGGACTTCTGAATTTAGAAATTCCGGTATCTGTGTGAAAACACAGATGTGTTCTTCCTGTCTGAATGCAGAGCTACAGTGATTTGGGAAGTTTCATGCAATGTTTCTGCAGCAGCTGTAAGAGCCGAGTGGAAACTCCTGGATGTGAGGAGTGAGTCAGACCCCCCCCCCCTCCTTTTTCAAGATTTCCCGGTA
>NW_015544247.1:3995751-4023676 GCF_001515605.1 Sinocyclocheilus anshuiensis
AGATTTCACGGTAGTCATCACTTGAGCTGAATCCAGAACAGTGCCGCCATTTCAACTCCCTCCCACCCCAAGAATACACCTTTTTCTTGTTTGCACGACTCATTAAGGGTTTTAAAGCAACACATCTACTCTATAACCCAGTTATCAAGTGACAATCACTCCGTTACCACAATGATATAAAGATGCTTCACTATGGTGAGAGATAGAGAAGATCTCATCTACAAACCTGACACTTGAGGCGTTTGGGTCAAGACGACGATTGTGACTTTTCTTTGAGATCACTCACTTGTGGAAGTCACACCTCGCTGACAGGAAGCATCTGCTGGCAAGCTCACAGGTTTGCAGTACCCTTGTGAAGTACTTACAAACAAGCCTAGACCAATAAACAAATTGATTTGTCATGCAAAACATCAGACTTCTACAAAAATATTTTTATTTTCATAGCACACGATCTGAACTTATTTTTTCATAGTATTATCTTGGTGAATTAACATACACATTCTTCACGGTTTTGAAAGCTCTTCAAATTAGAGTCAGCTTGCCTGCAAATGCAAACAGAACCCTTTAAAAGTGCATTACACTTGGCAGCATCACAAATATGTTCCTTCTTTCTGAAGGCTCTCAAACAGGCTGTGTAATGTTAATGTTCTACATCAATGTGCGCTCTTTGCAAATATTATGGATCCAATGATTAGGAGCATCAAAAAGGGTGGGGTGGATGGCATGCCATTCGCTCCTAACAGTAAAACTAACCATATGTTGGACTGCAGACCTTATGGAACTTTTTTGGAGTTCCTGAACATCTGGAGTTGTTTAACTTCAGACACTTTCAGACTCTATGGGGGAGGAGGGGGGAAGTTCAGTATTCACAGCTCTGTTTCTGGAGTAAACACATCTGCAGACATTGTTTATGCTGCATTCAATATGAACGCGAGACAGAGATGATGAGAAGCAGAGAGTGTAGTCTGTTAGTGTGTAAGGTTTATTTAGCTCAACCGTGTGTGCGTGAGAGAGTGTAGGGGGTGGTAAGGGGTTGGCTGACCACCCTGGACAGCCCCTTCCTGACTACATCGCTGACAGGAAGTACAGAAAGAAAAGGAGAAAAAGAGACGTGAACTTTTCTGTTTCTCCTTTTTGGGTTTTCTGCATTTTTTACGATTTCGCCCACCCTCATCTGCAAAAAGAATACATCATTAGGAAAACGCACCAAAGAGAAAAACACAAAGCGTGAAGCAAGAATATGGAGGACACCTTTTGCGGTGTTCTGGGGAATTTTATGAGGGATTATTTGTGACGCCAAGGAAGAATGTTGAGCGTGAGGAGTGAATGATGAAAACAGCTGTTGGGACTCAGAACACGGAGCATCCTGAGAGTAAGTAGGCAGATACACAAACATCCTCTCAATATATAAACACAATGTAGCTGTCTTAGCAAATTTGCCCTCATTGAGCAGAAAAGGTATTTGTTAAATCATGAAATTATGGTCACTTTTTGGAAGAGTTTCACTACAAGGCTGGATGAACAGCAGTATCTGGAAAGCTGGAAGTCTTTACTTTTATACTTTTAAAAAAAGATAAATCAATATAAATTGCAGAAATGTAATATTAGTGAATGATTATCAGGGGTCCAAATGTAAAAGCCTAATAACCGTTCATTAAAGAAATCCATTTTACTAGGCCACTAATTGGAATATGTGGGAGGGACGACTCTGATCCAGATCTGTTTCTTTTCAAATACACTTAAAATATGCAATGGGTTTATATATTTGAAGTGCTTTTAAAACATAAATGTAAAATATGTCTGCTTACCAACAACTCTTTAGGTAAATATTTAAAATATTATTTAATATATTAATATATTATATATATTAATATTTTTATATACAATGTTATTTTAAAAATGTTCAATCAAATATGTAAATATATATTTTTTAAAAACATACTTATCTATCGCACTGTGCTTGTCTCTATATCTCTGTCTCGCTTTGTCAGGTCTACTACCTGTTTTATTTAATAGATATTATCACTTTATTGCGTTTGCAGAGATTGGACATTAATGAAAAGGCAAAATAAATCAACTAGTCCTTGACAAATACAGCAATGTTAATATACTGACTTCATTTATGAGTTCTCAAGTTCATATGCAGTAAGCAAACTATAAATATTGATAGGTTTGGCTCACTGCCTAAAATGGTAAGGCTTGGGCATGAGCTCAAGCTATACATTTCCATGAAGAATATGTTATGTGATATCACAGTACAACAATAGAGCAAAGGAGAGATTTTTGCAGGATCTGGAAGAGGGAAACATCCTGGTAGCCGGAAAAAGGAAGAATGGAAGAGAGCAACAGCTTAGCCGAGAGAACAGAGAGAACAAAAACACTGCTATGATACACAAGGCTTATTTCATCTTCACATGAACATGCTGACACATTCTCTGTTGCACAACTTAGCCGTATTGGCACATTTATTATGATCATATGACATTCTGCATTGACCTCATGTTTTAAAGGGAAAGAAAAAAAAATCGACATAGGCAGAGACTTCTGTTTTTTCTTTTATGTTGCAGTGGTTATCTGACAAGTCATTCTTGAGTTGCAATGTGTTCATATTCAATTTTGTTATACTGAAATCTTTGTATGATCTTTCTTATGTCTGCAGGGTGATCTAAAAAACATTCTTCGGATTCTTCTGAAAGTTCTCTTTGTCCTCATTATGCACTATGCTCTCCCCTGGCCCTTCCACAGCACCTTCAGGCATCTCCAATCCCTCTTCCCCAACAATATATTCACCCATTCAGGCATCATTCCATCCACAAACCTCTCCTCTTCCTCTAAGTCCTCCGTCTTCCTTGACTTCTACATCGACCTTCCCATTGGTTGATATCTCTGACAACCCATCCCCTGACCCAGCCTCCCATCCGCTTCCTGCTTCACCCTCAATCTCACGTGTACAACCTTCCTCACCTCAACTTAACTCCAAACCATCCCCACCTCCTCCCCAGAAACCCATGTCTCCTCAGGTCCCAAAGCCACCCCTCCCAGCACAACTCCCCGCTGCTCTTCCTAAGAGCTCCTCCACTGCTCTGCCTAGACCACCTCCACCTCCTGGAGTTAGACCCTCATCTCCACCTCAACCCAGACCACCTCCACCGGTAGTCACAAAACCACCAGTCCCTACATCTCCAGTTAGCAAATCCAATAAACCTATTCCTACTGGTATCAGCAGCCTGGAGAAACTGATTAAGACGTGTCCAGTGTGGCTTCAACTGGGAATGAAGCAGGACAGAGCCATGCATATACTGAGCAAGGAGTTTCCTGGGGTGAGAAGTTCATGCTGTTTTATTATTTATTTAACAGGCAATCAAATACATTTTTTAACCATTGTGCCATGCCTGAATGCCTTTTCAGCATCTTGCAAGAGAATACATTGTTTTAAACCACATTTTTTAAGATGTTGCATCAAGTTCAAACAAATTCAACTTCAAACTTTGGAAAAGTCCAAAACAGTGGAGCAGTCAGAAGAAGTGTGGAAAAGGCAAGGGAGCAAGGGGGATGTCTCAATCACGAAATCCTTCCAGTGCACTGAAACGTTCTCTCCCTGAAAAATCCCACAATGCACCGCAAAAACTAGGGAGCATCGGAGTTCACTATGCTCCCTTACCAGAAATAACGTCACATTTCTGAAGCATAAAACATAAATCACACGAGCCAACTCGATAAATATAATGACACGCTATAGAATATTTAAAAGACAAACCATTTTTTTCAACATAATCAACATAAACGCACATCACTAGACAGGTAATGAACATATTTATTTAACATTTAACTTTTTCTATTTCCAAAGACCTTAGATCAATATGATGCACTTGTATCACTATGAATGTAAAAAAGGTCAACATGCTAAACTGCATGTACGCATTGTCTGGTCCAGCCTGAGTTTTGTTAGCAGTTTTTGAGATTTTCAGGATTTTCCCATTCAAGTAGACAGACCTTAGTCTTGGATGCCTGAAAAATAGCTGGAGGTGTTGCCGCCGAGCGAACAGACTTTTCTCGAAAGAGACTTGTGTGTGAACATACCCTTACAAGTTCATCTTAATGTTATTAATTACCCTGATATGATTCCATTTACACCGTAGTACTGCTGAACTGATTGTGTCAGTTGTTTGATTTTGCAGATCTTTTTAATCAGGAGGGATGCAAGTCAAAAAACGATGATACTGGCAGTACGCCTTCCCGACCAGCTGGGGGAGACTCATGTCAAAGAACTGCCTATAAAGGAAGAAAAGACCTGTGAGTTATTTTGCATTGAGAAATGAGTGTTCTTGATTTAGGAAAATTTATGCGTAGAATGCCTTTATGCAGGAGACAAACCCACACACAAACACATTTGCATACAGACCTAAACACATCCACACAGACAGGCCCACGCACAAACTAATTTGCATACATACCTGATCACATCCGCATAGATGTTTTTAGAGTGAGTATAGAGATATAAACAGACCTGAAAGGGTATTGCAGGGGCTTGGTGGTGGGGGTTGTAGAGACTGTGGGCCACAGGTTTCCTGTACCTAGCCCTGCATTGCAGTTACAGGATGTCCTGCACTGGCCTCTATAGCTTCATTTCCTGGTGTCTCTGAGTGTGTGTGTGCGTGAGTGCATACATGTGGTCATTTTAACAATCTTTACAAAGCAGTCTTGTCTTTTTTGTCCAGCTGTTACAAAGCTGAAAAGTTGTTTAAGCTTTTTTTTGTCAGAAATAAACTCTGTAAGTGAATGGCGGTCAGTTTGACATGTTTATTTACACATTGCTATTCATCATTATCCCCCTTCCCACCCTTACAGAAATTCACCAGCGAGTAGTTTCTATTTTAGTGTTTCTGCGTCACCAGGAAATAAGTCACACAAACAAACATCATAAACTAGTGCCACCAATAAATTGAAGTATTATTTCTGAAAGGTAACAACGGGGACTGGATGTGTGCCTAGCGTTAACACTTCTGTTTCTTTCATTTGCTGCAGTGCTATACCTTGAAGGGTCTGTGCTGGTGTTTGAGAACATTTTTAAACTCATTGCTTTCTACTGTGTTAGCCGGTAAGATAAAACACAAATCACAAACCTCCATGCATACGTATTTTGCTTGATTTAATTTTTTCACAATACACTCACACTTTTTATTTTATTTTTTTATTTTTTTACTCAGCGACATCCTTCCTTTTCCCCTGAAGTTACCTCAGGTCATTCAAAAGGTAGCTAAATATGAGGACATGGAGGTGATCTCTTCTCTAGGATCAGGTAAGACAGATCAATAGATTCATTTTAGTTTGGGTTAAGTTGCACTCATGTCTGTAGACATACACTTTCTGAACTGTTTTCAGGATAAATCTATGGTAAATATAGTAAAATGTGTTAAACAGATCTCTTATTCAGTAGCAGCCCTGACTTACATGCTGCCCTAGGCGAGAGGGGTGGGCAGAACAGATAGCGGGTACAATACCATGAAAATGCTGCAGTTGACTGAACGTTTCATTATGTACATGTATAAGTGTCCCATACCACCCCAGCGACTATTTAAAACGAATGTGCAAGGGACAGAGCATGTGTAGGATGTGTTCCAATTTTGGTGGACTCTGCTGAACTCGGTGTTCACCTTCTTGTGTGGGCCTGCTCATACTATTGTAAAATTGTTCCAATAGCAATGAACCATGATTAGTCTAATTAATACCAAGAACAAAAAAAAAATCATTTCAGATCATGTGATCTCAATATGTCACCTCCTACTCAAAACAACCTACTTGATGTAAAATAAAAAAGCTTTTATTAGGTTACTAAGATGACTCATTCTCATTTGAGATGGTTTTTCAAACCACTATTGAGATCTTTTCATGTAAAACGTCTTTCAATGAGGAAAAAAATTGTTCCCATATTAGTGTTATATCTTAATATTACAAAATTTCTATGATAATCCATAGGAAGTGCTGAACAAAGGTAATGGTACCAAGGGAAATGCTGTAACTAAAGCTAAGTGATACATTCTGAAGGCATTTCCAGGCAATCTGAATGATGAAATAATGCTGACATATTTCATAGCTTAATTTAGCAGTGTGCTAACGTGAACACATTTCTCATGCCAACACAGAGTTCTGGAACTCAGCTCTGAATAGTCATGAGGAAGTGGAAAACGTTGCTGGTAGTTGTGGTGCTCCGGATAGGCAGGGGCAAAGCAGCTCCTGTGAAATCCAGATTTCCATCGGCAGTGACCGGCTTTGGTATGTCAACCCAATTTTCATTGAGGAATGCAGCAACAGCTTGCCGTCCACCTCTTCTGCCCCTGTTTTGAGGACCCAGAGTCTCAACACACCAATCCAGGCTCCGCCCAAATACAAAAGGCCGCCACCCCTACGTCCTCGTCCTCCCAGTGCACCTGATTGTTCTCAAAACTATGCATTAGCCAAGCCATCAAAAGGGGAGTTCAAGGCAGTTCTCAGTTCTCCTCCCCCTTCAGTCCAGAAAAGGGAAGGAAGTGACTGTGAGCGTGCAGACAGAGAACAAGAGAGACAGGGAACTCCTGCCCCAAGCACTGAACGTGAAAAGCCAGCTGTCTTACAACTAACTCGGGGCAAAGAAGGAAAACAGCTTTCTAATACATCTTCACATCGAGTTCCTCCAATACCAATCCGACGGAGGCTCTCTGAAAAGCAAGCTTCAGAGGAACCAACGCAGCAGGAAGTCCACACCAGCACCTCCACAGAAGCAAAGGACAATATTCCGCAAGTCCCGGTAGCATCCCTCATTTGTCTAGATGACAGAATGGAAGAAAGGGACAAGCCTATGGACCCAGAGACTCAGCAACTTGAGGAAGTGCCAGTGGAAGAGTCTAAGGTAACAAATGGAGTTCCAGTGGTGACTCTAGAGGTAGCACCTCAACCAAAGAGGCCTAATGCTCCAGTGGCACCTCCCAGGAAGAAAAGATTATCTCAGAATCTGACCGGACAAGTCTCCCAAAGCTTTGTAAACTCACTCACGCCAATTCCTCAAGAGTCCACTTCCACTTTTCCTTTAAACTCAAGCAGCCCCAGTCCCATCCGCCACTCGCTCTGCATCGATGCCGGTCATCCCAAAGTCTCGGATGTTTCTCTATACTCTCCTGATGGTGGAGCTCCACCAGACCATGACTCTTACTCAACCAGCAGCACAGAGGAGGAGGTGGATACCAATGCGGCAACAGGTACTGTCATCAAGAGGACCCCAACAATTATGTTAGACCGCGCCAAACAACGACTGTCAATGGTGTCTATGGCAAACCTCTCGAATGTCCTCACAGGCTTCATGAACGCAGACCGTAAGTTGCAGAAGCGCATTGTTGAACTGTCTCGGGATGGAAACACATACTTTGGGAACCTTGTAAAAGATTATCGAGCTTTCACTTTGGACACCATGCGGAAACACACCTCCAGCACAGAGATGCTCCAAGAAATCAGGCAGATAATAACCCAACTGAAAAGCTATCTGATCCAGAGTGCAGAGCTACAAAATCTTCAGGAAGCCGCTGGATACTCTGAGGAGAAACTGGGTAATTAACCTCTGCATTATATTTACTGTCAAAACGGCTTTTTTCAGTATCTAAACAATTTGTGAAAATGTTCAGATGTTCAGCTTCTGATGAGAGTATGTTTCCAAGCAAATTTAATTTAAGCAAAAATTAAGATTATCCCCAAAACAATGTGCGAATAAAGCACCGTTTCCATTCTATGTGTTCTAGAGAACAAAACCATAGATTCTGGGAAAACATAATAATAATAATAATAATAATAATAATAATAATATATAATAATAATGGAAGTTGTAGCCAGCGGGGAAGCCACTGTGCCTCTTTTATTAAATATACTAAATTATTTGCCATATAAAGTGAAGCCAAAATGCTTCAATGAAATTCCTGTTTTGCTAGATATTGCCATAAGCTGTCTTATATCTGGGATCAACAGTGTGTCAGGGCGGAACTATGACATAATCATAACCAATTATTCAAAGGCAAAATAGCATATTTGACCAAATAAAAACACAAACAAGCATATACATTTTTAATGTGCATTTTAGAAGTTTTATTTACATCTTAGTGTATCCAATACAGATGTTTTTATCCTAATATTTGCATAAAAATGTGAGAACAGAGCTCATCTAGTGTCTGTTTTGTATTGATGATGTAATTACTTTGCAGTGCTAGAATTATCCAAGCAAAGCACCATTCAAACAGAAGATTGTTGCCATCATCTTATATATTAAGCTTTAATAGACCATCTGTAAAGACTGTGCTTCTCTCTGTTTTGCTGCTCAGTCCCTACAAAAAACCTAATGAAGTAACAAGACCAGACTAGACCAAGATAACCTTTTATTTTCTATTCAATGCTCAGAGAGAAAGACCGGGATCTTCTAGCATTTCTAACTTCCATAGTGTTTGTGGTGCATTATGAAGAAAGTTTCATATTTTCCCCTGAGGAAAATGAACACTCTCGCATACACTGAGACACAATATATGTTTGCTGATTTTCCTTCTCTGTAGCACCAGAGTATTAAAAATGTATTAATGTCTTAGTAAGACTTTCACAGTGATATAGGCATATAATATTTGAAGCCATATCCTGTATATGATATTATATCCATATAATGTATAAAGAATTATATATATATATATATATATATATATATATATGTGTGTCTTGGAGACTGTATGGAATTTCTCTTATGTTTATGCATTAATTACACACAAACATTTTTTTCAGTTGCTTATGGTGTACCTGATAACTGTTTTCCCCCTCTTCAGAGATGATTATCGAAGCAGCCTTATGTAAAAGTGTCCTGAAACCCTTACGAGAGTCTGTGTATAACGGACTGAGGGATATCCACTCCCGTGCAGGAAATTTGAAGAAACTAAAAGAAAACCAGCAAGTGGTTCAGGGGACGACCACCACAGACCTGGGGGTCACCACCAGTGTTCCTGAAACGGCCGTTATGGAGAAAATTCAAACAAAGCTGGGGAACCTGCACCAAGAATATTCACCTCAGAAGAAGATCGACCTGCTCCTCAAGACCTGCAAAATCATCTATGAATCTATGTCTGTAGGCTGTCCAGGTGGGTTTCTTTTGGAATATTGTGAATTAAAGACCCTGATGAATGTACGGTTGATCCTATACTTATGATGCATATATAGGTAATTAGGTGTCTATACACTCTAAAAAATGCTGGGTTGTTTCAACCCAATGTTGGGTCAAATATGGACTAACCCAAGTGTATAGGTAAGTTTTTAATATTTTTAGAAAGTAATTTATGAAGCCACTTTAATTGTTATATTACAATCCTGCCACATTCAAAAAGCTTATTTTTTGTAACTAAAAAGCCGGACAATGTCACTGCTTAATACCTATAAGTATTGTGATTTATGTCTTTACTTGGATTTCATTAACTAGCTGCGTAACAAGAACATGACCAATTTAAGTTTATAGGACAACTAAACTATCAATTTAAACAAAAATTTACCGATAACGACTTTGTGGTGGCGTTCATGTGCATTCAACTCGTAAATACGATCTATCCGACATGACTTGAACGCACCATAAGAGCATGTCACGCAACTCGTCCATTTTGGTATCTGCCTTAACTGGCTGCTTCTATACCAAGTGATGGATGAATGTGTGCTAAAATAACAGAAATTTCACATTTTTTTAATTTCACGACCCACCTTTGGGTTGCAACACATCAGTTAAGAACCACTGATCTACTATATTTCTTTTTTATCCTTCCATGCACACTATTCTTGTTTCAGTGCTTTCTTTAATAGGTATTCATGAACACTGAGATTAGGCCAGACAAGCAATGCTTGCAGATTCTGAGCTATTATTCAAGTGTTATTCAAAGAATTATTCACCCCAAAGAACAGTCACCAATGAGATCCATTTCCTCTATTACAACTTCCAAACCGCAATCTTAAAGGGATAGTTCACCCAAAAATGAAAATTTGAAGTTTATCTGCTTACCCCCAGGGTATCCAAGATGTAGGTGAGTGTATAGGTAAATTTAGCAACTTTTGGAAAGTTATATCTGTAGTTATATAATAAATAATATATCTAGTTATAGCTATACATCTAATGCTTTTGGGAACTGTAGCTCAGATCATTACTCATCAGTTCCAGAGAATATGGAGGATAGAGCACAACCTCTGAATAGAAAGGGACAGAAAACACATAACCGATGTTTCTCTACACAGCCCAAACTCCGCCTTTTCCTCCTCACCCCAAAATTAGTCCTGATTTCATCAAAGCAGTCATTAGCGCCTCCAAATAAGGAAGCGCTACAGCTGCAAAAGACAGTGTTTGTGCAGAGAGCTGTTTACAGAACTGGACATGCATAGTATTTATCATAATATTAACTTTTAAAACTCTTGTCTATATTATTCTGCATGCAGAATAACAAAGTAAGACCATCACTGACCTGTTCTGAAAGGCTTTTTTTTTTTTTAGTTCTGCAAACCAAGCACTTCACTCACTATGAAGTGATAGAGTTACAATTTGTCAGGCTTTTTGTATTATCAGCAGTAAATTTTAACCAAAATTTGAACTAAACTTCAAAAAGTGATCACTTTTTTTGTGTGTGAAATTGCAGGAGATTCACATTCATATGTTTAAAGCTTTAATTGACACTGACCAGCATATCTATTTTAGTTAAAATCATGCAATTCCTGTCGCTTTCTTCAAAGTCATGACACATTGTTTCAGTCACAATAAGTTAAAGAATTTGTAGAAATACTTGTTGTGGATAGTTTTTGTCATATAATACTGTTTTTGTCATACAGTTCTCTAAAATTACATGTGCAATTCACAATTCATTGGATCTGAGAGAGCATCTAATATTTAAACATTACTATGAAACTGTTTGAAATTTAGAATGGGGATTTTTGTTGTTGTTGTTGGACCTGCAGGACTTTGTTTTCAGAACATTTTTCTCATTTATACAGTACATTCTCTGTCATTTTGTCATTATGTGATTCAGGCACAGTTTTCTAGGCTTAAGATGAAAGTGAAAAGTATGTGTTATTACAGTGGTTTCCACCTGGCTTCAGGATCAAGATTTTACACTGGACATCAAGTGCTGGCCCAATAAGACTGAAAATAAAAATCCTAAAACCTAAATAATATTCAACAACTGAATTTATTAATAGTATCATGAATTGTTTAGGCCTACTATTATGCAAAATTATTGTTACATAAAAAAAACATTTTGCAAATACATACATTTTAAATAGAATTTTTTATTTGAATAATTTAATTTTAATGGTTTTCAATGGTTAATAATTCACGGCACAAAACACAGTGGGCCTCATTTATCAATCTAACGTAGAAACGAGCGCAGATACGTGCGCACAAATCAACTTACGACAGACTTCTCGTGTGATTCATGAAACATTCGTATGCCGCCAATCTCATCGTACGAATGATCGCACATTGAATAAATAATAAATGTGGCGGCGAGTCAAAAAAACATACACAAACAAAACCAAATTAAACCCTGAGGCTGACCGCAATGTCTGAACTGTCCTGAGCGCGTTCGCGTCTTCATCTTCTTTTTGCTTTATGGCAGATCGCAGACTTATAAGTGCATTACCACCACCTATCTCTCAAATGGACCATTGAAGTACATTCTCTGTCATTTTGTCATTATGTGATTCAGGCACAGTTTTCTAGGCTTAAGATGAAAGTGAAAAGTATGTGTTATTACAGTGGTTTCCACCTGGCTTCAGGATCAAGATTTTACACTGGACATCAAGTGCTGGCCCAATAAGACTGAAAATAAAAATCCTAAAACCTAAATAATATTCAACAACTGAATTTATTAATAGTATCATGAATTGTTTAGGCCTACTATTATGCAAAATTATTGTTACATAAAAAAAACATTTTGCAAATACATACATTTTAAATAGAATTTTTTATTTGAATAATTTAATTTTAATGGTTTTCAATGGTTAATAATTCACGGCACAAAACACAGTGGGCCTCATTTATCAATCTAACGTAGAAACGAGCGCAGATACGTGCGCACAAATCAACTTACGACAGACTTCTCGTGTGATTCATGAAACATTCGTATTGACATTCTATCTACAATCTCAATTAGGAGTGTCAATGGTCCATTTTCATTAAATCTTTTTAATCTACCAATTAAACTTAAGTTGAACTCAACTACAGATATGTCCAATGGGTTTACAGATTTGTCGACTGTGTAACCCTTGTAAGTTAAGATAGAAATTTTGGTTCTAGTTGTCATTGCTCTCCTTTTGTTGATTTTATTATCTTAAATTAACCTTACTTTATTACACTGCAGGTGCTATTTGTCTGTGGACGTGCGCACAAATCAACTTACGACAGACTTCTCGTGTGATTCATGAAACATTCGTATGCCGCCAATCTCATCGTACGAATGATCGCACATTGAATAAATAATAAATGTGGCGGCAGAAAACAATCGTCATTTGAATATCACGCCTTTATTACACTGCAGGTGCTATTTTTGGATCCATAATAAAAGGACTAGGTTTCCTGTGGGAATGTAATACTGAAGTAATGAGATGTACATCTAATGGGACAATTAACTTGCACAGAAAAGATTAAAATGCAAGGCATTGCAATGCAATTTTGTTTTAACGTGAACAGGTATCGCAACTGTGCAACTGAGCTGTTCAGCTTTTTGAGCCATCCCTTGTTTTAAGAATAATGGATTTAATTTCTGAGCAAAATAGAGTCTGTGGTTAATATTGCTGAGACTTTTGTTTTACAACATTGCACACAAATGTGAATTTTGAAACAGTTGTGCAATTTAAAATCACAAGTTGATGACATTAACTATGGACTACAACTAACACAAGGACTAGAATCTGTGTGCTTAAAAACATGAAAATCTCTTCAGTTAACGTAAGCCACAGACCGTATTTTACTCTGAAATCAACAACTTTCCCCACACTCTACAACAAATATTTTAAATGTAATGGTATTCAGAACAGAAGAAGAATGAAAAATTTTCCTTTTGTTAATCTGTTAATTATATAATAGCCTATTATATATTTTGTGTTATCCTATTTATTTTATTGCTTTTATAGATTTAATATCTAGTTTTCTCCTTTCACAGAAGCGCTGCAGGTGCATGCTGCGACGATTGAATCCTCATGGTCTTGCTATTCGCGCATATAAATCTAAAGCCACATTGCACACAAATGTGAATTTTGAAACAGTTGTGCAATTTAAAATCACAAGTTGATGACATTAACTATGGACTACAACTAACACAAGGACTAGAATCTGTGTGCTTAAAAACATGAAAATCTCTTCAGTTAACGTAAGCCACAGACCGTATTTTACTCTGAAATCAACAACTGCTCCTCTAAAAACCCATTAAAAAATTCCTGAGGGATCCAAGGGTGAATTAGCTTTCCAGTTTGGCCAACAAATTGACAGCTGTTTTATTTACAGTCTACTTCACTGAACCGGAAACATAGACTAACAGCGACAGGTACAGGCTGAATTTGCTACAGACTTCATCTTTCATATTCACAGCTGCAGTGTTGTTTTTTAATATTTAAATGAGCCAGATGTTTGTGGTTGATTATATTTGATAAGTAATGGACATGGGCATACAAGCCAGTTTTTACATCCAACATATGTTTTTGTATTCGTCTAAAAGATTCATTGTCGAATGTCCAAATTTAAGCATTAAAAGACTGAAGTTTTAAAATGATTTGGCCCTATTGCTCATACAGCATAATGTCAGTCTTGTGACACTTATAGTATGCAGCACAGCTCTCTCAGCATATTCTGAATTGTATTGTATTGGCGGGAGTCCAGACGCAGTCCAGGGTGCATTTCTGTCCAGCATATATTTCTTGTTCTACATACCAATAAAATACAGGGAGTGCAAATGACTAAACAGGAATCAGTGAAGTGTTGCAATGAGTGCGTTCGGGAATGAGAAAATGTGTCCTGTTAGTGGTCAGCACATCGATCTGTCCCCTGTAGCAGCATTATCCACAATGCAGATTTTATTCTCAAAGCAATGGATTGCCACGTACTGTACGAGTAAATTCCACTCATATTTAGAAATCACTTGTTCTGAGCTTGTTGTATTATTGATGTGATATGAATGATTTAATGTTTTGGTATTTTATTAATGAATGTATTTTGATTATTTCCTGATTGTTATGTAACAGGAAAGGCTCACGGGGCTGATGATTTCCTGCCCGTGCTGATGTACGTCTTGGCTCGCTGTAACATCAGCGCTCTGCTGCTGGATGTGGAGTACATGATGGAGCTAATGGATCCAGCACTGCAGCTTGGAGAGGGTGAGGACACACACATACACACACACACACACACACACACACACACACACATCCACCCACCCAAGCAATATAGTGAACGTACAAGAACCCATAGTCACTGTGATCATGTAAATAATGGATAGATTGCTTATTGGTAATCATGAACATTTTCACTACCTCTCAAAAGATGCATTGTATTAACAAGCATTATGTGGTGGATATGACGATGAGGAAATAACATTTTAAGATTTTTGGAATAAAATGCCTGACTCATTTATTTCCTAAGGATAATTTGACATAGTACTTAATGTAAAAAATGATTTTTACAAAGTTGTAAATAAAACAAAGATTATTGAAGTACGTTTTACAAGAATTTCAGTCTTTCTACTTCAAAAATTTGTTTAATTCAATGTATTGCTTGCGGTTTCTTTATAATTACGATAATTGAGTGAAAATTGTTTCTACATAATTTTTTAGTATAAATGCATAAAATGAAAATATTTTGCACTTTTTCCATAATTTAACCTACAACTTGATTGGAAATAATTATAATATTTTAAACAAGGGTGATATTTACTTATCTTATCATCTTATATGTTTCACTCTTTGTTTAGATTGTAAATGAGAGATCTCTCAATATGATCTATCATTTTATGAGAGATTTTCATATTTTAAGATTAAAAGTCTGGGTCTAGGATGAAAGTAAAACATTAAAATCAACAAATAATTAATAAAACAATAAATTTGTTAGTTTCAATAAAAATTAACCCCTAGGAGCAAAAAGTGTCTGAAGACACCAATAAATACATATTTTACAATGTTTATCATTTTAGTCACAAAGCAACACTGAACATCAGCTAGAATGGCAAAGTTACTGTTATAACCATTACAATACATATCTATATTCTTCTAGGTTCGTACTATCTCACCACCACTTATGGAGCTCTGGAGCATATCAAAAATTTTGATAAACAAGCTGTGAACAGACAGCTGAGTTTAGAGATCCAAGACTCCATCCATCGATGGGAGCGCCGCCGCACCCTAAACAAAGCCAGAGCATCACGCTCCTCTGTACAGGTATTATGACTGCCATAATGTCATAGAAAAGCATTGGCCAGTCAAGTGTGATTTTTTTTTCTTTATGTTGTTCTACCTTCCTGTCAGGACTTCATTAACGTGTCCTTCCTGGAGGCTGGATCCAACACCAAGACCTTGGGATTGCGTCCCAACACTACCGCTCAGGACCTGTGCAATCAGTGTGCGGAGAAGTTTGAGGTGCTGGATCCTGGGTCTTATTGCCTAAGCATGCTGGTGGACGGCCATTACAAGCCTTTGGCTCCCGAGGAGTTTCCTCTCACCATCAAATCCACTTTGCACCACAGTGAGCCATGCAAGGAATATTATTTCGTCTACCGCCACGGTCGCTGGCCAGAACAAGAGTCTGTGGATCAGACGCCATCTGCACCAGCTCCTGAAGAGAGTTTGATATGAACTAATGCGTTTGTATGTGTGTGTGTGTCAGTGATAGGTGGGTCTTTAGCAGAGGGTTTGAGCTGCTTGAATGGACAACTTTAATTTACGAAAGAATGTAAGTGATGCACAAGAATGTAAGCTGACATTATGATGCCTAACCACGTAGCAGAATGTGCTATTTGTCCAGGGAAATTATACGAATACAAAAACTGGCTTACAAGCTGGCTGGCATTTGCTTTAAAACATGCGCTTTGAAAGGACCAGGACTGGAATCCGAAATCTGTTTTTGAAAAGATCTAATATTTTTTTCTCCTAGAAAAGCCTCACATGAAGAGCCTGCATTATTAAAAATAAAAATAAATCATTTTTTGAAACTCAAGAATATCTGCACACACACACACAACAGACACATCTTTCACCTTAGTTAGCCTTTACTTGAGCAGATCTGTTATTCCCAAGCGTTATACAGTCCTTGAAAGTTTAATGATTTACAAATGAAACTTCATCTTTCCAACTATGGAAATCTTTTCACATCTCAGGGCTCAGCAGATTGTGACTCATACCCTGTTTCGGTGCTTATTTCTTCATTTATACGTTTCTTTAAGCAATGCATCTTTACAAACCTTGAACTGGTTATGCACCTGCATTGCTCTTCAATCATATACTGCCATACAGATATGCTCTCTGTGTTATATTTTATTCATATTTGATTCACTGTTGCTGCTTTTTATATCACAACATATACAATAGTTTAGGCATAAGCTCTGTCTTTTTAAGCAGCATGAATGCATATGTATCACACACATTGTGTAACTGTTCCAGTGAGCACAACACTTGTCAAACCAAAGATTGGTGTTATATTAAAAATATATTCTGGTAATAAATAAATTTTACATTATATATGGTGTGTGTTCATATGGAAATGGCAACTTTAATATGTCAGTTCCCTAAAAAAATACCACTTCAGATTCCCATAAAACACTTCCATCTCATCATTTGCATTATATATAATGTAATCTATATATACAATGAGTAAATTACAGCAATAGGCTAAGTCAAAAGAGTCGTGATTATTGGGTGTTCCTAACTAAACGAATCAAAGCAACACCAATAAGATAAAAGATGTCAGTGATCAATAAAATGGTAATCAGATTATTTATAACAGGCACTCATATAATCACTAATATAAAATTAAGTTCAAATGAAATTTAAGTGTGGTAACAGTCAGACAGTTTTCAGCTATTTTACAAAATGGCTCATCAAACTAGATTATGGAGCTGAAACTGTTGTATAAGAGTGAATTTAAGGGTCTTTACAACTACAGTAACTCTTAAAGCTGCTACCCTGAAAATCTAAATGTGATTCAGAACAACACTGCCCACAGACAGTTATTTAAAGAAACCCTCATATTAGTTAGTACAAGAGATTTAACAAGAACATCCATCTTGTTTGTGCATGAACAAAAATAAGAGGGGGTGTTTTACCTGTCAGATTTAAGAGAGAACCAAAGCTTTAGCTCCAGACTGACACGTGTGGGAAGGATATCTGTGCTTTTACAAACACTGGAATTCTGGGTATTGGAGCCTCTCTGGAGGCAGATAGGCTCAGCTCTGTTTATTGCACATCAATGATAGAGAAATACAGCAGGGTAAAAATGAGACTGTAATACACGAGATGATTGCAGAGGTGTATGATGTCATGCTGTTTTTCTTCGATGTGACAGTTTCATTAATGCATCCCTGAAATCCCTGATTACAGTGTCATTCCATGAAAATCACAGAGCGGTTTGTGTCTGATGGTGTACTAAACACAAAAATCTGCTATTTTAGAAGCTTAAACCTGATAATTCAAATTTAATTAGAATCCAGCTCTGTTAAAATATTATGTAATGCATTAATGGTGATTTTTAAAAGATTTGAAAGTAAAGTCTATGCATTTTCTATATAGCATATAGACTTTCTTCTTAAATGATGCCAACTTTCCTATTATGTTTTTTTTCCCCAGTCACACTAGATTAATCGCCAACAGAGAAGTGTCTTTTAAATGACATAAGAGGAAGTGACATCATGTGAGTTCTCAGGGGGAATTCCATTCGAAAGTGAGCAAGTGAACACTAGCTGTAAGGCATTATTGTCTCATATGGCTGTTTAGTACAGCCTACACAATTTAATCTGAATGTTGTCTTAACATAACACCAAAATTCATATTTATATCAGTTAAGATTACTGTGCAAATAGTGTTTGCATAAACATCGCATCTTTTAATTCAAATTTATTATATTATAATTTCGTGTGCGGTTTAAATTAGTTTAAATCCCACACAGCATCTCAAATAAATTACACCAATTTCATGAATGAATCCTACAAATGCACCACCCAGGATCACATGATCATGGCAAATTGCTTCCCTGAAGTGACCATAACACGTCCCAGCCGATTGCCTTTTAATGGGCGCTTCATGAAAGGGATTTATTTGCATAACATCACACCATATACATAATAGACAGTTTTAGACCTTTAGAAAGAACTATAGACCGGAAATTCATTTTGTCTCAAAGGGTCAAGGTTTGGCTGGTTAACATGGCCGCCATTAGCCTCATCTTGTAGATCTCATACATAATCTTGCAGTAAAAAAAAAAGCATCTTTCTGTGTTGGCTCTTGAATGCTAATGATAGAAAGGCTAATGTCATCACAACCTTGATAATGAGAAAAACTGGAGCCTTTTTTAATGTTCCACTGCCACGTTCCCCTCTCAGATGTTCAGATATTCATTTATATTCAGAACATATTAATTTTCATAGTTTTAGCTTGAGATAGCAGTGACTTCAAGTGCTAATTTTTCACTCCTAACGACATTTCTTGTCTCTGACATATTGTTTAAATCTCAAAGCAGTTTACTTTAAAAATCACCTCTCCGAAAAATGTCTCTCCAGAAGATCAACAGATGATCTTTAAGTAAAGTTTGAGATCTTTCACAGTTTGTGAGCACAAATCCCGAGGTTTAGATGAGGATATGAAACCAGGAGGTGAGGAAAAAAGAGAGAAGAGAGAGTGCTAGCTTGTGAAAAAGAAAAAAAAAAAACACTTATGACTCACAGTCGCGGTTAACAGTGGTAAAACTTGCAGATCTATGGATTACAACCAAAGTTGAGTGAAAAGTTTACCAAGCGCTTCAGATCATATTTTCAGCCTCTCGCCGCTGAATCCCTCGACCTCGTCTGCCTCACGCCCTGATTCTTTCCTTCGACGCTTTCATTCTTGTCCCTCCACTCATGTCCTCTATAATGACTGTCAGGACCTGCTCGTCTGAACCTTGCACTCACAACCGCTGCCCATTATTTTTAAATGAGACCTCGCTAAAGTCCGCTTCGGTAACAAGCCTTCCTGTGCTGAATGAAAATGAATTTTTTCGTTCGCCGGATGTCGCCTATAGATTGAATGAGTGCGTAATTAATGTTTATATTAAATAACAATGAAATATATAGGCTAGCTAATAAACATACACATTTCCATTAGAAAACAAGGTGTTCCTTATGTGTGAATTTTTTTTTTTATCTCACATGAGCGTTTTAGCAGTTGTCAGATTGTGTGGAGTGTTTCTGAATCCAAAGCCTACCTGTGGTTGCGTAAAATGCGACAAATTGTCTTGTGGGGGTTTCAGCGTGTTTGACAGGGCCTTTCAAATTTAATGAGAGTGACGTCTTGCTTGGCCTAGAATCCAAACGTGTGCATAGGCTACTTGAGGACGGCAAACACGTCACTTCAAATTCGGTTGAGGATCCTCATTACCGACCCTTATCTTGTAACTCATGATCCTATAGGTTACGCCCAGCGACAGGTAGGTCACGCGCTTGAGTCAAGGACATTATAGGCTACACCATAGTACGGAAAAGCTGGAACATGTAGTTTTGATCATGATTTTGTGATCATGTGGCACTTTCCAGATTTATCTTTTTTCCTTTTTTGAGACATCATTAGGTGCACTGACGTCCAAACAGTCGTCTTTTCTCCTCTGATTCTTTCCTCTATTTTAAGGCTCCATCCAAACAGGACAGTCAGGGGTGTGGCCTTCTCTGTTTCAGCTCTGTTTCCGTTTCAAGAGTGACACATGCCCTTTTATCTTTTCTGTTTCCCTCTACAACTTCTGACAAAAAGAGAGGTATATATAATCCCACACAAGCAAAGCCTGTATATATTCACACTGGCACCTGACAATGCACAACAGAGTTTGGGGTAGAGCTACAATCTGAGAAGTTGATAAAGCAATACATACGAAGAGGTGCCATAGGCAAATTCTCAACAATTAAATACCTACCTTGAGTGATAGACAGAAATATTAGACAATCACGAACCTCTTTGAGACATTGCATGGAAGATTTGCAAACTAGCTTGGAGTCACACAAGACTGATTGGATTTTTGACTCCAGACAAAGAACTTCACAGCAACACACAGCCAAGAGGAAGAGCTTCTCCACAAAGGTGCCATAAATTTTAATATTAATTTTACTATAATTGTAAATTATAATATATTGAAATAAAATGAATGCATAAATGTATATTAAAATATTGGTTATTATTAAACAATGCATGCTATATTTAATAATACTATTTTACTATTAACTAATTCTAAAATGTAATGTACTAAAATCATTTAAATATATTTGCATTTATATTGATTTTTACAAAAATTGGTTACAGAGACGTTTATAATTTAAGGTTTTTCTCTAGGAGGCTTTTGGGCATTTTAAAAGGACTAGATTATTTAAATATAATATTTATATTTATTTATTCATTAAAATGTTGTAGTTTTAAATGTTTTTGAAATATAATAGAGAACAGATAAAGCAGAATTGACATTAACATTTAATGATAAATCAACTGAACTGTCTTGTATTTTAAAAATATAAAAAGACAGTTATTAATATGTACCTTTTCAGTCTGTTCTAAAATACTGCTGTATAATGTAAGTGAAAGGGTGTGAATAATTTATATAGGTGTTTGAAATATACTTCTGATTGGCTGATGTATGAGTTTAATTTCAAAGTGGCCAGGACTCAGAACTATCTTCTAGCAATAGTCAGCATTCCTCATATTTCTCATATCTGAGTACATTACATTCAATATACATTTTGGATGTTGCGCATGTATCTTCTCTACTTCTCACAACAGTACAGAAATATTTGACTACTATTATGTCTTGGTCAACATATTCATCTGTAGATGGTGGCTTTACCCTTGCTTCTACGTCCTGCCCTATTTTTCTTAGTCCTGATGAGTGTGACACTGACAACATCTGCATTTCCCCAGCCTCAACTTCGACCTCTGCAAAGGTATAACTGCTCATTATATTATTATTGCTTTTGTTGTTATTCCTCATATTGAACAGCTATGTATCCCTTTGGTGAAAACTCACCAAACTTTGAATTCATGACGAGTCTGTAGTTAATTGCACTCTGTGTAATTATGGGATGGATGAGATGTGTGGTTACTTAGCAACTAGTTGTTAAATTTGCAATATTCAAAACATAAAACTCCATTTGAGCTATAGACAAAATTTTACATGGAAGTCTCTTTTTTTTTTTCTCTCACAGAGAACAAATTTGCCTTAAGTACCAGAGGTTCTGCTATGGAAACCTTAAAATATATATATATTTAATTTCTTGTTCATTAAAAGGATTTTTGTAGATATGATTTATAAGTTGGCAGCATTTAATAGATTATAGCAGGGGTGTCCAAACTCGGTCCTGGAGGGCCACTGTCCTGCAGAGTTTAGCTCCAACCCCAATTAAACAATTAAACTCTGCAGGACAGTGGCCCTCCAGGACCGAGTTTGGACACCCCTGGATTATAGGGTTCTATGAATAAAATCGCCAGACAGTTAATTCAACTCCAATTATGGGTGTAAAAATATATTTTTCAAGCAGCTGCTCTGTAAAAGAAAATTAAAAATCATGGTTTCACTGTCCATAGTTAAAATTTCATACACTTTTTTTACAGTAGCTTTCTATTATTCTCTAGACAAATTTCTGACACTTCTCTTTCTCCTAAACAGTAACTTGCCTGCTATTGGTCAAGAGGACTCCAAAGGTGAACAGTGGGAAGTTCTGTACCCCTCCATCTCACTCCGTGACTGGAGCATTCAGATGCTGACTGCCCCAGATTTTGGTGCAGCTAAGGCTGGGACAGAACAGCTGGTGGGAGATGATTGGCTTCCCCTCAGCCAGTCACAGATGGAGGAGGAGCTGGTGAAGGGCTGGCCGGGCAACTGGCCTTCACGAGTGGGTCACCAGCATAAGAGAAACATAGTGGTGGCAGACGACGCTGCATTTAGAGAGAAGAGTAAGCTTTTGACAGCAATGGAAAGACAGAAATGGCTCAATTCCTATATGCAGAAACTCTTAGTAGTTAATTCTAAGTAATTACAATGTTTATGTATTTGTATATATATAAAATATGTTGAAAAATATTACATTTCATGTAGGAGAAAAACACATTTGAGCATCACAGATAATGTAACCAAGTTAAAGGGTTAGTTCAACCAAAAATAAAAATTCTGTTATCTATACTCATGCATTTTAACCCCGTATGATTTTCTTTTCTGCCTGGGACACAAAAAGTGATATTTAGCACAATGTCCCACCTACTTTTTTTCCAACAAGAAAGTAAATCATATGGTTTTGAAATGAGATGATGGTAAGTAAATGATAAGAACTTTAATTTTTTGGGGTGATCTGTCCCTTTAAAAAACTCTTGACACAAATATTTAAAAAAATGTATGTAGATTAAGGTGTTTTCTCTCTCTTTTTTATGATCTTTGAAAAAAGAAAACGCATGATGTGTTTGTTGGTCTGATCATGATTTGAATAAACACCTGAAAACTATTTGTATGACTGAGGAATTTTCAAATGGTTTAATGAGATGCATGGAATATGAGCTGCCATAATAGATTTACACACTTTGTTTTTGTGTGCATTAGTTTTTTTTGTCAACAGTTTGTCAAATGCTTCTACATAAGACATATGTGACGCAATGTGAATACCATTTGACGTTCAAAGTCAGTTCTTCAGTGTATTAGATGATTAGTTTCAGTTCACATGTTGTAGAATAACATTATTAATTTACACAGCAAACTTAGAAGCTCTAAAATTTACAATCACTTAGTCAATAGAGTAACAGCTCTAAATGATTCAACAAGTGAGAGTCTGATTCAAACTGTTCACAAATGCTGTTTCGTTCAACATTTTGACTTATTAATAAAATGACTTCATATAAGTCATTGTTTGCGCTGTTTGCTTATGAGATGATATCTGATGAAACCATAAACGTAAAGCTTTCCAATCATGACGAGATATTAAATTATTGTAACACATTTTTTTCTTTTTGTCGACCCTTTTATTCCCCTTCTGGAGCCTTGTTGATATCACCCAATGATGCATAGCTACAAATTTTCAAGATGTCTACAAGATTTAGTATAATTTAAAACAGGTTAGAAAACACATTGGTAACAGGTTGCCTACATATTTGATAGCAGTGGATTACATTATCTGGATGAATAGATTTTTTGAGATGCTGTAAAGGTACCATGAAGTGAACCAAGCTGGTAAATTGAGCTGTGTGTCATAGGAGATAGGACCTCCCATGATGATATTAGTAATTTATCGCCAAGCCGAATTATGATGTGCTTAAAATGGAATTTTTAAAGTTCCGACAGCAGAAAATTAAATAGGGCCATGGTTAAATACACCCTCATGACCTCATTAGCCCCGAGCTAGCAGGCGATTAATCAACTGATTGGAGAGGCTTGAAGTATGAGGAAATCTCTGACGGCAGAGACTGTGACAGCTGAAACGCTGCTTCAGGTCATTTGCTGGAATTATTCAGTGTTTATTTCCTTTACCTTTCAAAATGGCTTTACAAAGGTCAAGTCTCGCAAGTAGCGCCAGGAGGAGTTGTTAAAAACTCTTCTCATGAATCCTGCGTGGATGGTTATGTATTCAGCCTCCAAGAGGTAATTTATAGGCTGTTTGTTGGGGATAATACATTTCAGCAGAAAGTGATTGACTCACACAGTTCAACATTTATCTCCAGGTGTCAAAAATGTCTACGTGTCAGTTCAGAAGTGCAGAGGAACAATTTATGGTTCTTATGGAAGGTACCAGCGTCTCTGTTAGGACTGAGAATTGTGTTATAGGAAATCTTCGTGGTGAGAAAGCCTATAGAAACTCTATAACGGTGAGATGGATGAGAGGGCTGAGGATCGCAGGAACTGTAATTTATCACTCCCTACAGCTGGCCTACATGGCAGCCAGAGCCAATCAGCAGTAGCCAAATTGCTTTCTGCACCCCATTCTCACCAAGTGGAACTGCGGCTCAAAGCTCATGTAGAATCACCCAGCCCTGGCGTTTCTCAGAGGTTCTGGCACAAGTGTTGTCTGGGTGTGGGAGTAAATGCTGTGTGTTTAATGTTTACCAGTTAGAATGACTTTGATTACTTTGACGTTCAGTGTTAGCTGGATCTGCATTGGCTGCTTTAAAAGGCATATTTCAGCTGTCAATGTCCATTACACCACAGTTTCAAGATTATGGAGGTTTTATTACATTTTGCAACATTTAAAATGTCACAGCTAAAAGAAAAGAAACAAGATACTAATAATAATTGTAATAATAATAATAATAAAATTATCTCCTTAAAAACAACTGGATTGTATATTAATTCATGTATTACCATCCAATATCATCTGTTTTTGAATGAACTCTCTTTCATTCTGTCTTCCGTTCTTTCTATACACACGTACAAAACTCATAAAGACTGAAAATTAATTTTGGCAAATGAAAAGTTTGTAGTTCCCATTTTAATCCCCAGGAAAAGAATCCTGTGAGAGTTGTTTCACTTTAAAACATGCTCACTTCTTAACACGCAAAAAAATCATTTTCATCTTCAATGAAATCTTACATAAATCTTCAAAAAATAATTTGAAGTTCACTTGAAGTTCACTTCTTGCCTCAGATCTGTTTACAGATTATGGTAGGAGGAGTGGACTGAATTTGGTATGCTTCTTTCTCATTTTTCGCTCATCAGCAAGCCTAGACTGGATTTCCTCACATTTTATGCACTTATTTTTTGGGGGAGGGATCTTCAAAATTGTATGAAATGCATTTAAACACGGTGATCTGAGAGTACTGGACTCTCATTTATAGCTGAAAGCATATTCAAACTAGCCAAAATATTTCATAAATTAACACACAAGGGGCAAGGCAACTTTGAACTTTGAAAACGACGAGCATTCAGATTCTACAGAAATCTGTGCGGATACCATGTGGAGAGCAATGAGAGCCACCATAACAGAAATCTCTTTAAAAAACATCCCATATCTATCACACATCACAAAACAGCTGCTTGAAATTACAAAATCTGGTTAAAATCAGGATTTTGTGAGCCACCATTTGTGCATCTGAGCATCAATGGCCTTTGAACACTCAGCTTAGATGAGTAGGACTTTAAAAATTCTTCAAAATAGTAATCTTAGGGCTGAACTCCTTGCTCAGTAGTAAAGGGACCAGAAGGACACTTCATCATGTCCCGGTCTGAACTCACTAATGTTGTCTTCTTTCCCCCTTAACACTAAAGTTTTTGTCAGCTCTGGTCACGTGTCAATGACCTCACGGGCCGGTGAGGGCTCTTCTGGGAGGGTGGTTGTGGCGTTTGGAAGAGTTTGATTGTGTGGCACAGAGTTCTGCTGTATCTCCATGGCAATCCCGACTGGGTCTTGCGGGGGGAACTCCTTAACTTGTCGCCGGTACTCCAGGAAGGTGCAGGCCTTAGTGGCAATGGCAACAACGTTCTTCCCTATGAAGATGGTCGAGACTCTGCTGTCTTGGAACAGCACCATGTTGACGCCTCTGATGAGGATGGTGACAATATTGATGGTCACCAAGCTGAGGACTGGGTAGAGCATCATCTTCTGAGGTGACACATGCTCACCCTGCACGCTGATCTCACTCAGAGAAACGCAAGGCAGGATAAGCAACAGGATGTAGCAGTAGAAGAACATCAGACCCTCGGCCCAGATGGGCAGACCTGTCCTTTGTGGCTCCCAAAGGTTAGCCTGGATGTCCAGGACATCCAGAAGGTCAAGTGCCACCCAAAAGAGTCTACCCCGCATGTCCTCCTTCTTCCGGAAGGTTCTTACATACTCCATACTGTCGAGCGCGACCAGGACGAGGTAGAGTCCAGGTACGCAAACTGATAGCAACAAAGTCAATGCCTTCCGAGCTACTGTCTCCAGACTTGTACGGTCAGCTTTGTAGTTCTGGAAGACAAAGTACAGCTTGATCTCCAGAACAAATATGTAGAGAAACCAGAGGATCATGGCGTAGCCACGCTTCGCAGTCCTCACCTCAGCACCAACCCACACCGCCACGTATCGCAGGACTATAAGAAAGCAAATATCTCCAACCAAGACGATAATGCAGACCCCAATTTTGCGTGGGCCCTGGTTCTGCTCCACAAGGTAGGCATCCATGAAGGCCATGCTGGTCATGATCACAATGGTGGTTAAACACACATGCCGCTTGTCAGGTGGTGGCAGAACCATGGTGCTGTCTGTTTATCAAAGTAAAAAAATTAACAAATCGTATCCTTCAACAATAGCAAGGTTAGTTCATGGTGTGCAAACTGTTGTCCATTGATGCTGGTGACTGAGGAGCCCGTTCAGCAAAGCTCCACACAGTCCAATGGTCGCTCTTTACCGCATTTCGAGCTTCACATGGCCTCCACACTAGTTTCGTTTGTCAATATCTCTTTGATTCGACGTGACCGTGATATATCTGTATGTTTATCTACTGCTGAGCCAGATTGTGTCGACTTCCTGACCTTACCGACATGGGCCTGCTTGTCTGTGTCAGCTGACCCATATAAACAGCATGGCTGGATTCTGTGCTGGTCTCTTGTCGCTGTCTCTTACTCCTGCATCGGAGCTGAGCCTACTGTCAATCGTGAAGACGGAATGGGTGGTCACAGCTCTCTTTCTGCTCTGCCGGCTTTGAGCACCTGTGAATTAAAGAAAGAAAAATTAGTTCTCTTCAGAGAATGTTTTTGACCTTGTTCCAGCTGATGAAGCTTTAAAACAAAACACTAGGGGTCACTGTGGTAATTTAGCACAATCAGATGTAACTAACCATCCCACGAGTCCTTGGGTTCATTTCACCTTCCTCTAAAGCCTTTTATGTTGACTAGGCTTTAGCTGTTTTGAAGGACACTGAATTTGTCATGTTTAAATATTCAAAAAAGGAATACTTTTTGTGTGTAAAAGTAAGCATTCAGTCACTTATAGTGCATAGAGCTGGTGAGCTGGTGCAATGTAGCCTGAATTATGATCTCAGGCTCTTTTTTTCCCTTACTTCATTCCTCAAGTTCTCACTTTTGAATACTTTAAAGGGGTCATATGATGCTATTTTAAAGATCATTATTTTGAGTATTTGGTGTAACAAAATATGTTGACATGCTTTAATGTTCAAAAAACACATTATTTTTCAAATACTGTAGATTATTGTAGTTCCTCTATGCCCCGCCTCTCTCAAACGCGTCGTTTTCTACAAAGCCCTTCCTTCCGACAAGCATGGTCTGCTCTGATTGGCCAGCTGACCCAGTGCATTGTGATTGGCCGAACACCACAGCATGCGTCGGAAATGTAACGCCCCTTTCCATAATCGTGAGCTTCAGCTTTCAACATAAATGTAAAGACAGTACATAATGTCCTTAGTTTTACCATCAGTTCAAGCCCGAAAGGGGAACAGAGTCGCGTGACAGACATAGTGATGATGCTCATATGTATTTGCAGTACACAAGCCGCGATTAAGAAAGCTGACTCCACTGTGATGTGATCCTGTCTCTCTCTCACGCACACACACAACGCGATACACTACACGGCGCAAAACTCCGCATTTGAACAGTCAGTAGCAAATACTTAAACTATTAAGAAAACATACTTACAGTAGCTGATTCAGAATAAGCGCCAGATTGTCATAGCAAAGTCGGAATTGACCCTTTTTTTTTTTAGAAATAGCCTTTGCACAGCCAGCCTTG
>NW_015544247.1:4024025-4033419 GCF_001515605.1 Sinocyclocheilus anshuiensis
CAAGCACGCGTCGGAAATGTAACGCCCCTTTCCATAATCGTGAGCTTCAGCTTTCAACATAAATGTAAAGACAGTACATAATGTCCTTAGTTTTACTATCAGTTCAAGCCCGAAAGGGGAACAGAGTCGCGTGACAGACATAGTGATGATGCTCATATGTATTTGCAGTACACAAGCCGCGATTAAGAAAGCTGACTCCACTGTGATGTGATCCTGTCTCTCTCTCACGCACACACACAACGCGATACACTACACGGCGCAAAACTCCGCATTTGAACAGTCAGTAGCAAATACTTAAACTATTAAGAAAACATACTTACAGTAGCTGATTCAGAATAAGCGCCAGATTGTCATAGCAAAGTCGGAATTGACCCTTTTTTTTTTTAGAAATAGCCTTTGCACAGCCAGCCTTGTAGGCTAATCTCCTAGGTTAACAAAACTGTCGCCCATAAAATGTGTTGCACAAATTCGAATATCTGGTTTGTGCTTTTCTGTTGTAAATAAATCTTAACCAATGATTCCTCATTGCATCTACTTTCGGAAGGCCAAATAAAGTGCTTTTGCTTTCACACAGAAACACACAGCGTCTCCCTGACATGGCGGCATCAACACTACTGCGGTTCCTGAAACCACGCCTTCTTTCTTTGCATGAACATTTGGGCAGCATTATGCAAATATTTCCACATCGTGACGTAGAGATGTGGGGGTGTGTTTGAATGAGGCGTTTTAGCCCGGTCTGGATAGAATAAATCCTTTTGTGGGAGACTTTGAGCTTTGTAACCCTGCAGATCTTGTACATGCACTACATAACACATTAAAGAAAAGGAAAAATTGAAATCACATCATATGACCACTTTAAATTGAAAATTCCTCTTTTATTTGTATGGGTTCTATAAGCAAGATCTCGCTATGCAGCAGTATCCATACTTAGGCATGAGAGTGTCAGCTGCTAGAATATAATTCCCTAATATTCCTATGAGTTCTGAGTCACCAGCTTCCTTAGCAACGGTTTCTATTGAGAGAGTGATAATAAGTGATGATGAGTCTAACGCAGCAGGGAACCCTCGGATTTCTGGAAAGCGAGATATTACTGGATGTGCGACAGGCAGAGGGTGTACACTGACTCTGATATCTAGATGTGAGGTGACTTGACGTGAATGACAATAATAAAAAAAATGATTTTCAGCTGATTCTTTGCAAGTTTTAGTATGCACAGTAGGCACGAAGTGTAAAAGAAATGCATAGCATTGAAATGCTGGCATCTAAGATAAAGAAAATCTTCAGACTGCACAGTGTTCACAGTCAATCTGGATGTTAATCTGGATGTTATTGTGACTAGATTTCCTCTTCAGCTGGAATATTAGGGAACAACACATAAATTTGATCAAGAGATTAGCGTTGATCTACTGTCTGTTGTATGAAACTCCAATCACAGCAACATTTCGCACACCACTCGCACAGCAGACCTTCACATTCTCCTATTGCTAGTTAGTTCACGTCAATGCTGCTCATGTTTGATATATATGGAAGCAAACATTGAGACTATTTACTCACACATCTTCTCAAGTGATTGATTTCTATCTCAAAGAGATAGCAATCTTACACAATAAATCAGTACACTGAGAGAAATACATGGAGAACTAATGGATGTTGAAGAGAAATATGGAGCACATGTGGCAGTATATCTTGTATTGTGTATTCTGCTGTTTCCGCAATCATGATTTTACCTGCATTTATCAATACTTTTAGCTTTGGATAGGAATTCTGGCTCTATTCGGTGTAAATTGTGCAGTGGATCAATACCACTTCTGAAACATTATGTAAAGCAGGGATGGGACCTGATGGACATGTGCAGATAAATTGCCTTGTGAGACATTATTGAGTGACCCCAGTTTAAATCATGTTACCTTTTCTAATTCCACAAATAAATAAATAAAACATTAATATTACAAAGTATCAACTGTCTTGTTTCTGACGTGCAGTAAATTAATTTGTCTGTTCTTTCAATAAGACTGCTCTGTTACACTCCTCAGAACAGAATTTGGTTATGCATTGTGCCTCTACATTGCTTCCGGCCTCCTTCTTCTCCCTTTATTTTCTATTCTAGTGCACAGATTTTCATTTCTGACAACATGACTCTCTGACCTCGTGAACTTCTCTCATCTGTTCAGTTTCAGAACGTGCAGCTGAGCGGAAGATTGAACTATTTACTTTGGAGAGAGGGTGGAGGAAACCACAGATTGAGACTTAAATGCATCACACAAAGCATGATTTGCGGATTATTTTTTATGTATTTTGCTTCAATAGTTTAAACGTGTACACATATACATATGAATAAGGTAGCCTATTCATGTTAAATCTCTTTTAATATGACATTCTGTTTTTTATATGATTTTCATTTATTTTCCCACTTTTTTCATTCTTAATTTAAGAAACGATAAAATTCTAATTTGCTCCATTTGCTGTAATTTAAATCTATGTTTTAAGTACTTTTCTGTTTGATTTTATCTAATTGAGTTTCTATCCTAGGGCTCTATAAGAAGTCTGTTTCTGCCTAAGAGTAAAAAAATGGTAATAAAAAAGGTAATTTTGAGATAAGTGAAGTTGTGAAATATAAAGTCGAACTGGGAGAAATAAATTTGCAATTACAAGAAAAAAAAGTTGCAACTTTGAGAAATAAGGTCGCTATGTGAAAAATAAAGTCGCAATTATTAAAAACAAAGTCACAATTGTGAAATATAAAGTCAAATTACAAGGGATATTAAGGAGTATAAAGAATGCAACAATAACAACAACTATTTATTGTCATCTAATGGTAGTTCAGGGTTTTTGGTAGAAGATCTGGATTTTCCATAACCGGTCTTGCTTCTCAGACACACAAGCACATCCACACACATTCCTCTCCCAATGTACTGTACTGTAAGTGAAGAGAGCAATGGAGTGAGAGCATTAAATCAAGAGTTTAATTAAAGTGGCAAAACACATGGGAGCAAATAAGTGTCTGGAGTAGTAGAGAGCGAGCTCATCAGCCCAATCAATACACACATGAGGAATATTTCCCTCCTGTGAAGCAGACAAACCTTAGACACTCACAGGAGCCCATAAGGCAAAGCATTACAGGCAGTGCTCTATGTTTGCTAATGGCTTCAAAATGCAACACAGTTGCACAGAACATAAATCGCACATGAATTTGCTGCATTGCAGCTGCAACCCGCATAAATAACAAATGAAATCTCTATAATATCTCAGTTGTTTCTCTTAGACAGCAAGGGGAATAAATGATGCACAATTGAAGACATTTCTGCTTCTCAGACGTGTCTTCTGAGAAAAAAGTCCAGAGTGATCTCACATATGTCTTCACTATTTTCAGAAGATCTCAAAATCTTTATCAAACAAATCAAGATAAGTTTGCAGAGATTTCAGTTTCTAAAGTCTTTAAGTTATTCTGTTTTCGTTTTTTTTTTCTTTTAGGAGAATTGTAGGAGAAAATTCTGAGACAATTTAAAATAATAAATAAAATAAAATAAAATAAAGCAAGCTATCTAATTAAAGGTCCCATATTGTCAAAACAGAAATTTCCTGGCTTTTATCACGATAACTGAGGTCTAGGTAACTACCATATAAGTTTCAAAACAGTCAGTCCACAGTAAAATGCACACATCCTGCATAAAGTAGCTGTGGTTTTTCACGAACCGTTGTGACTTCCGTAAAAAGTTGACGTCAGAACTACACAGTCACCGCCTTCAGTCACCAGCCCGAGCACCGCCCACAGTCCCACTCTCCTTTTGCCAAACCCCCAGACAAGCGATGGTTTGAATGGGCCGCCTCCAGTTTCCCCTTTGTTTTGCTGCCTCCAGCTAGCACTGTGATGTCGGCTGACCCTAGTTACCTGTGGTTGGCCTGGCCGTGCGTCACTCAGAAAACAACAGACCAATCAGAAAAGAGGCTCATGAATATTAATTAGACAGGCCAAACTCGACCTGTTCTCAGCAGAGCTCCTGAGAGAGGAGTTGTAAAAATATATTGAGATGGTTTTTGGTACTTATACCGCAAATATATATTCTTAAGGACATCAAGACTTAAACTAAAACTCCAGAAAGGTGTAAAATATGTGACCTTTAAAGACATTGAAGTCTATAGTCTATTGAGAATTTTTGAATTGTGACATTATTTTCATGACAATTAAGTGAATGTTCCCTCCAAATTCTCATTACCATGATTCTCATTTTGTTCAAAGGGAATTTAGGAGAAACATCTGAGACGAAACAAAAAAACAAAACAAAATAAATAAAATAAAATAAATTAATGAATACATTTGTATAAAATTTATTCTCATGACAATTAAGTGCATTTTCCATCCACATTCTTATTGCCATGATCAACCAAAATATAAAAAATAAAAAAATAAAATGAAAAATAGAGGGCGAGAGAGCTATTATTTAACAGATAAAGTAAATAGGTCATGACAGGCCCATCACTTTCAAACCAAGCTTTCTAGCATCGTCTCTAGTTGTTTACACCTCTGATTCCCAGGCTGACACAGATCTAGCGACTTCCAAACAAGCTTAGCAGAGAAAGCATGGACAAAGCTTATTAAACAGTTTAAACATGGGGTGATTTGCATTCCACATCGAGCAGGAGACACTTTATTAATTTTCAATGAACACACAACAAACTTTCCCGAAAGATATTTTCGAAAGTAAGTTTTAAAGATGTTTAATATTTCATTTCTCATACATACTTAACAAATAGAAAAACAAAGTAGTTTATTTAAAAGCCGCCAGAAGCCTGTGGCCCTGTCACACATTCGCTGACAGCTCAGCAAGTAGTGAAGGGCCGGATATACTGTATATATACTGCATAGAAGTTGCTGTGTTGCTGTGGTAACAGGCATCCATCAGTCCAAGACCCCCAATAAAAGAAAACAATAATGAGTGTGACTCTTATTTCCGCTCAGTAATGAAAAATAAAAAAGAGCCTCTGTGCTCCAACTTGCCTTGAAGTGGAGGATTTCGTGCTCTTTCCCTCTTTTCATCTTGGTGTTATTACAGCAAAAGACTCTGAGATCAGAAGGACCCTAGTTTTCTAAAGCCATTTCTGTGGACACACATGGATATATGGCCTGGTATTGCAAAACATAAACACAGACTGCTGTTTGAACATTCCCAGTGCATTTGTGTTTTCAGTGAAAATGCCGCATCTTCTCTGAGTATAAAAAGAGAGTCAACTAATCATTATATGAATCGATTCAACAGTCAGTTATTCTTATAAAAAGTGATTCAGCCATCAACTATTCTAACAGAAATTGATTCAGCACTCAGTATTTCTTATAGAAAATGAATCCACCGTTAATTCTTATAGATTTGATGCGAATGCGACTTCTGTCACATAGGAACTGAGCTTGTCCTTGTATCTCCTGGCCTTCATCTGGTCCGTCATCCCTCAGCCCTCATGAGCCAGGTCTCTCATCCTCCTCCATCTCTTTGGAGTCCTCTCCAGGGCTGTTTCATACTCTCTTTCAACTCTCCTACTCATTGATTGACCTCTCTCCCTCTTTCCACTGCATTCCTCCCCCTCATTCACTTAATTAAACCGGCGAGTGTCTGAAAATCTGAGAGGGGCTTTGTAAGGTAATGAATGAGCATGCATTCTGCTCTAGTTGGGTGAATCTCACAAAAACAAGTCCAGGGGCCTCATGTATAAAACTTTACGTACATATATGTTAGAATGTTTATAGCCTATATTTTTATGGGAAGAGATAGGCCTTATTTTTTTTGTAGTGTAAAGCTGTCTGACTCACCGCGTCAATAACAAAACATTTTGAAAATAAAAGGCGCATATCTTAGTTTCCTTCTAATTCTATCTTTTAAATATGGTGCTTGTCACAATATTTGGAAGAGCATGAAAGGGGTTATCATTAGGCTACACCTGTGAACAGAGGTTCTACTGTCATTAGACCAATGAACTGTTTGATCAACGAGCGCATCCTTATGTCTGTCCTTACCGTCTATGTTCCAAAGCCATCAAACAAAGTCAAGTTCACAAAAATGATCATTATTATTCGCGCAAAAGTATTTTCTCAGAACATGAGTTTTGCTATTTAGAACACAATTTCAAGCGGAATTGTCATGCGCTAAGCAATCCTCGCTGTGATTAAAACATTAAATCGCATACCACAGGAAAATTGTTCGAAAGCAGCACATCCACTTCAAATATTTCTGTTTAAATTAATATAAAAATGTTGTAAATTCTGCATAATAATTTCATGAAATTTCAGTGCTTAACTTCATTATTCAGAGTGTCATATTTAATCTAAACGTGTATGTCAAATGTAAAACAGACTTTAAAATCATTCTGTTTGCTTCCTTATTTCGCTCCCTCCAGTAAAAGAGTGCATACACATGGTCTAGAGTGTCTGTACGGTGCGCACATATTTACGCCTAGTTTATTTTTTATAAATCCCGATATGTGCGTGGAAAATTGCGTACGCAATTTTCCAATTTTCCAGCAACGCTTATACATCAGGCCCCAGGTCACATTTCACATCAAAAACAAAACAACAGGATGTTATATTTGCTTATTAAGAAAATGAGGCATATTTTATTTTATTTTCTAACATTATTTTCATTTAAAAGCACCCACAAAATCATACTGGCCATCATTTTCATATCATTACCATAATGCATATGTATTATAGATTTTTCCCCCCAGGATTTACATTCTTGTTATTATATTTATAATATATACTTTTTCTTTTTTTTCATTTAATCTGCATAAATTAAAGACGGTAAAACAAATACTAAGATGTCGAGAGGACAACCGGCAATGTTTCAAGAAAGCATATTTTCATGCAAAAACCCAGTTTTACTATGAAAAAGAAAAAATGTTGTAAATATGTGTAAAATATTATCCAGTAAAATATTTACTTTTAGCTGACAAGCTGACATTTTGTATCTTATCTGTCATTATTTAAATTAATTTTTATTTTCCTTCTTTTTTTCCCTGGCAGTCCCTGGAGCCCTTTATACTTTAAAAAATATATTTTTTTAATAATAATAATAATTTTACATCATTCTTATTCTTGTTACTTTTAAAAATAACAATTAAAACTACTTTAAAAATATTTCCAATAATAATTATTATATGTTGCTTCTTTTTCTCCTTCTTCTTTTTATTCTTATTAAATCTGGAAAACTGCCCAGTTTAATAATGTCAAAATAATGTCAAAATGTATAAAAAATCTTACTGGCTTTTATTTTTTTTCAAGTAAACAATATTTCTTGTTTCTTTCTTTTTGATATTGAGGATGAAATATGTCCCAGACATATTCTTGACATTGGTTTCCTCTGTAATTCCCCCCCATGTGACCATGTACGTATCATTGGCACAGTGAATGGATTCTGTGAGTAGGTCAGTCAGGAAAAGACAGGACCGGAGGGGAGGAAACAGAGCTCAGCAGAATCAGATAGAGAGCTTGACGGCCTGAAGGCCTCTCCAGTAATCATATCAGCATGTTCATCCAGCCTAGCAGCTGCAATGAGCAAGAGCTCCCTGTGGAGCTATCTCAGCAAGAGCAGTCTGAGCTCAGCAACTCAGACTCATAACGCTGTCTTGTCTCTGCCCAGAGACAGGCCAAGACCCATCCTTTAAGACAAAGAGGCCACATGCACTTCCCAAATGAGGAAGCAAACCCCCTCTATGGGTTTGGGCTATATTAGTGCAATGTCAGTTCATGTTCCATTTGATGTTTACCCGCTTTCTGAGTTAAAGCCCATGGAACAGTATTTACTTTATCAACAAACAAGCAATGCTACATTTTGCATGCTATTTAAAGTGAATCACACCAAAGTCCTTTAAAGTATATGCATTTCTAAACATTTTTTACTTTGCCTCAAAAATAGTAACTACAATAATAGAGTAAAAAGCATATTTAGATGTTATTCTTACTACTGGCCTATTATTTATAGTCACCTTCTTTTTGGACCATTAGTCAACAATCCCCAGTCAACACCACAGCTATAAGAATTATTGCAAAAAAATCACAGCTTTAATTTAACCCAGCTGAGGTGCAGCTAAAAAATCTAATCATTTTGTACAGGTATCATTTTCTTATATTTTTGAAAAAAGAACAGAGATGGCAAAACTGAATTTTCAGCAGCCATTACTCCAGTCTTCAGTGTCACATGATTCTAATATGCTGATCTAATATGAATGTTGAAAACAGTTTTTGCAGCTTAATATTTTTGTGGAAACCATGATTTTTCAGGATTCTTTGATGCACAGAAAGTCCAAAAGAGCAGCATTTTTGGAAATTGAAATATTTTGTAACATTATAAATGTCTTTACTGTTACTGTTGATGTTGCTTTCTTTAAAAATAAAAAATTCGGGCATGTAGACGCTGTGAAATTTTGGGAGTAACTGTTGTACAGAACAAGATCAATCACACATCAATTTGTGTACAAGGCCAAAGAAAAATCAAAAGAGTGACTCTTATGAGAGAGAAAAAGCAAAGACATGCCAACTGCCACCAAAAGCCGGATACATATGATATTTTGAGCTCAACTACTGCGTAGTAGCACAAGAAGAAAACGCGGCTGTTCTCAGATCAGTGAGTTTCCGACTTGGCACAGAGTGCCTAGAGCTTTCAATATTTTGCACATTGAAACACAGAAGAGTGCAAAAGAGAGTACATTACTTCTGTCGGGGATATGCCCCAAGCACTACTTCTGCTTCCCTCTTTCTGCCGTGACCTCGCTCATTCTGTCCTTTAAATGCCTCACTTCCACTTGTCTCACTTCCTCTCGTCTCTGTGGCTGCGCTCAGAGCTGCTTTATCCCTATGAAGCATGCAGTAGCAGGATCTGTGATGACTGGTTCTGAGAGGGGGACCCTTAGGGGTGCTGCTTACTATTGTTGCATGTTCAAAGCCCTCTCAACAGCCTAGAAACAGCCGACGTGATGCCATGTTGAATCCCTTTCCATGCTTTAACCGCCAAACGCTTGTCATCTGCCTAAATAATCAAAGTAAGACCTCCCCGGGTGCCGGCCAGAGCTGTCTGACAGCCTCCATGGTGCCTTAGGATTGTTGACCTTGCAGCATCTGCTGGAGTGGGGAAGAATGGGAAGGTATTGGGAAAGAGACGCACTGAGAGTTGAGAAGACGATAGAAAGTCTGCATCAGCATATACTCTCAGCAGGAGCGGAGTGGTTGTGCAGAGTGTGCAAAGAAAACAGACTTTACAACACTGGGCCCTATTTTAACGATCTAAGCGCAAAGTCTAAAGCGCATGGCGCAGGTGCACTTAAGGCATGTCCGAGTCTACTTTTGCTAGTTTAACAACGAGAAAAACGGTCTAAAAGGGTTGTCCCTATTCTCTTAATGAGTAATGGGTGT
>NW_015544247.1:4033430-4044178 GCF_001515605.1 Sinocyclocheilus anshuiensis
TCATGGCGAATTTGCTATTTACACGGCAGAATTTGCAAGTGCAAAGACAGATTGCATCTCCAGAGAGGAAATTAGCTGCTCCTGCTCGAGCAAATAGGTAGCCTAATTCTAATACATATCTAATGTCCATTATGACATGTAGGCATTTTTATATTTATGTAGCCTACACAATAATAATCTTTTACATAAAATGTTTTAATATTTGGCATGTTTTGTGCTGCTGCGCGTGTAATAAGCAGAGTGTTCGCGTGTTGTGGACCCGCCTATACTAACGCACTCTTTAAATAACAAAAATACTACTGCGCCATTGACTTTAGACCAGGTTTTAGTTGGTCAATGGCACAGTCTATTTCAGCTGCCTCAAAATAGCAATGCACCAACAATGCACCTGAACACACCTCGTTTTCAGACCAGCACGCCCATGAGCGCACAAACGGGCGCAAATGCATTTGCTATTTAAACAACGTGGCGTAGGATGTGAAAATGATAACTGCATCGGGCTGAAACTAGCAAAAAACACTTGCGTCGTGCCTGGTGCCGCATTGCGCCGGGTGTATGATAGAGCCCCTTGTGTTACACAAAAGGTAACAACCAGCACATGGATACTTGATAATACTTATTCATGTAAAACAGAAAGTAGGCAAACAGTACTATTTTGGTTAATAAATTACGTTTCTAAGTGACCAGACTTCCCACAAACTTTAGTTTGCTGTCAGTAAGATTTTTGGTAATGCTTTAGATTACAACCTGCAATGTACTGCGTAAATAAACAGAATTTACAACATAACTTTTTTGTAATTACAGTATACCTATTCAGTACCTCCGTGTAAGGATAAGGGAACAATATGCAACGTTTGGGGAATAAAGGAGTAATAATCTGTAAAATTACAAATTATTTCTACTGTAAGTATTTTGAAACTAAGGGGTACCTATTCTAATATTACGTGGTAATTATGACCTAACAACAATCTTATATTTGCAAGCGATTTAGCAAAATCATACACCGTGTACTTTTTTATAGCCTACACATATGAAACACGCTGGTAATTGTTTCAATCCAAACGCTCGGTTGAGACTGTTGGGTTAGGAAGCTGGCTTGATTTGACCCAATTTGGGTTGATATCAGTAATAAGTAACCCGACGTTGCTGGGTTATGAATGTGGAGGACGTGAATGAGAGTCGAAACGAAGAGGAGAGAGATTTTTGAAACTGACTGGAATTTGTTCTTTTAAAACTGGTGGTTTTTGTCCGAGTATGTTCTCACAACATTGAGCAGCGATTGATGAGCGGTAAAACCGGGAACTGAACTAATATTAACGTTAGTCAAAATGATGCTTGAGGACATGGATCAAAACGGTAAAATCAAAGATGGTAAAATCCTGTCAGTTCGCTATAATACACAGTTTAATCTTGACTTTCAGTGTTTATTACTGTGTATTGGCGTGATGGTTTGGCCATAATAGTTTAACTTCGTCAGTGGGTGAAAAACATGAACAAACTGAACTAAATCTATTTATTCTTAAACAAGCTTTTCAAAAGAATTTGATTTAACTGTATAAGCTGTATAAGTATGGAGTTGCTTTGCTTTTTTCTGAACTGGTATAATACATTTAAATCTTTTATTAGGCTGTCTGTTGCCTGTGATGTTACTGTTGTCATATTGTGTGTGATTTAAATTTTAAAACCCATTTTGAGTTAATTTAACCCAGCAGTAGGACTATAGTAAATTGCAAACAATATTTGAATTAAATAAAACAGTCCACCATGTTTATTGATACATTACCTGATATATAATGAATGTATGTATGACCTACTGTATAAACAATTGTTTCAGAGCAATTTGTCCTTTAATAATAGAATGTGTACCCCATGGTTAAAAAATACATATACACCTATAATAAAATACCAATATAAAATGATAAAAAGTATATATCGTCTATCTAAATCATTCCCAAACATAAGATTGTTGTTTAGGCCATACATACCACGTAATATTAGAATAGGTACCTCTTAGTTTCAAAATACAGTATAAATTATTTTTAATTTTACAGGTTGTTACCCCTTTATTCCCCAAACATCGCATATTATTCCCTTATACCTACACGGAGGTACTGAATAGGTACACAGTACACTATAATTGCAAAAAAGTTACGCTGTAACTTCAGTTTACTTACGCAGTCTTTGCAGGTTGCATATCTGGTTGTTACCCACTTATTACCCCAACGTAACACATTGTTCCATTACACGTACGTTCTTTATAAGTACACTATAATTACAGAAACGTACACCGTAAATTCAGTATACTTAGTTCTTTGCGGGTTGTAATCTAAAGCGTTACCAGATTTCTTTGCACTTATTTGATTAAAAATATGGTAAAGACAGTAATATTGTGAAATATTATTACAATTGTTTTCAATTTTATTGTATTTTAAAATGTAATTTATTCCTGTAATGGCAAAGCTGAATTTTCAGCATCATTACTCCAGTCTTCACCAGTGTCACATGATCCTTCAGAAATCATTCTGATATGATGATGTGGTGCTCTATGGGATCATATTCCCGCCAAATGTATTGCAGTCACGGATAAAAAAAAAAAACAAGCGTGAAACCAAAATGTAAAAACACAAGTAAAATTATATCGCACAAAATAATACGTGTAAATCAAAAATTGTATAACGCATTTAAAAAAAATAAGCATGAATCAAAACTTTAAACACATTTAAAATCATATTGCACAAAACTGAAATATTAATGCAAAATTATCTGAATTGCACACAAAATCATGTGTTCCTTGGTTATATTTCTCAGTTTTTTGTGCTCTCAGACATTTTCTGCACATATTTTATTTTTTTGTATGCTTATGCTGTTTTTCCCTTTGCTCTTTATTCCACGTTCTGTGCTTCTTCTTCCAAATGTTGCGGTTAGAGTTTCATGTAAATCAGGGAGGGCTAAAACATCATCATTGGTCCACTAGTTCTAGATTGACAGCTCCTCCTCTAGCCAATCAGTCGAAGAGGGGCGGTGACGTCACTCCAATGCGCCTCATTACTGCCGATGCTCAGTGTTCTGTTCACTTGTACAGGTGAAAATGGACAACTGTTGGCTGGGAAACATCTTTCCATACAGGACACCGTTATATGTCTGTCTGTCACTGCTGTACGCCTACCTGGCGATACATAAAAAAAATATAATTTTATGTAAAAAAATACATAAAATTCTTTTAATTTATTATATTATTTAAAAAAAAACCTTGCTACATGTACTGCGTTAAGCTAACGGAGACTTGTTATAGCACTTGTGTATCATTGCTCTTTTGTTGATTTTGATTGCTTCCATTGTCCTCATTTGTAAGTCGCTTTGGATAAAAGCGTCTGTTAAATGATTAAATGTAAATGTAATAAACAAACAAAACGCGGGGAAACACGCCGCATTACTCTTTTACTTTGCGTTCCGGTCTTCTGTCACGCTACGGTGAGATAAATGCACGAAGAAGATGAAGATGAATGCAAATAGTCTTTAATAAATCCACACAAGGGTAAATCCAGGACAGAACAGGCAGGAAACACACATAGGGACGTAGTAAACCGGACAGCAAATGGTGAACAGAACACAACTTAAGTAGGTTGGCAAATTAAGATAATTAAACTAGACACACCTGAACCAAATGACATAATGAACCGGAGACAGAAACTACCGGTAGGTCACACAGAGTACATGGGGAAAGAAAACACAACAAACAGTCCAGGGGTGTGACACTAATTGAATCTAATTGTTTTCTAATTGCTACACAGGTCTAGACCACAGTCATATGTATGAATCAGAATATCATAGAGATTTAGGAATGGCCTTTTTGACTTAGTAACCACCTATTAGCAACCATATAGCAAGCCCTAAAGCATTTGGCATCATTACGGTGCAGCACTCCAAAAAAGTTCAAATTTAGTTGAATAAGTGTACTGAAGCTGTATATAGACAAGAATCAAAACTTCAACATCACAAGACAGGGTTAATTAACTAAAATTACTTTAAATCCCAAAGGCAGTCTCTAAAAGCAATATCAGACGAAGACATTTCACACTATTTAACCAAAACAAAGGGTTTGTCATTTTTTAAAAATAGAAACACAGAAAATGTCCCTTTTATAACAATTATTCGCAAAGTACTTGACACTTTCTACATGGAAATGTAAAGAGCCATCAAGTTTGAATGCAGCCCTGCAAAATAATGGCTTCCAGTGACAGCTTTTGAGTCCATGGAGAGCTTTTGTCAAAAACAGCTGTTTTCCTTCTCAACTTAGCATTCAACCCTTAACCTATTGATTTGTCTCTTTGAACACTGCCATTTCATTTCACTGGAAGTGGAAACACCAATCACAAGCACCTCTGTTAATAAGCTGCCTTCTTGCTGTGTGCTACTCTGTGAAAAAGGAAAAATAAATATCAAGGAAAGCATATATAGGGGTTGCGTTTTCTTTGGTGCTAAGAGGCTCACAAAAACTTTGGTTCAGATTCTTATTCTAAAGTAGAATCTCGTGGCATATAAAGATCAGGCTACTTTCACAGTGAAATATGTAAACCTTTATTTAATTCTTAGATTTTCAGGACACTTCCTTTTAAGTACTATAGCTGTCCTACTTTGTTCTTATCTCCCTTCTCTGTCTGATATTTTTCTCTACTTCTTTCCTTTGCAAATTGTTCTTCTTGACACTCCACTCGACTAATCCTAACATCACTTCATTGTTACAAAATATTCTCAGGTCATTCCTTGCCCAATCTGTATCTCTCTCACGTATAAAATCTCTTTTGTTTTCAGCTTTTAAAGTCTCCTAAACCAGGGGTTTTGAAACTTTAATGCCAACCAGGGGCCCATATTTTGATACTCTTTTGATACTGTTTTGGATATATAAATCTTTACCTGCAGTACCGAGTAGTTCAGTACAGAGTGTTTACTATTTCATTTACTATTTCGAAAAACCACTGCAAATGATCCAGTGTGTGAGTGAAATGTCCTAATGAATCAAACTGAATCACAAACAATTTTAGACCTTTTTGCAAACCCGCTGACTGATTAGTTTAAAAGAGGGATTTATTTGCATCTGATTCTAAACAGATGACCAAAAAAGAAGAAGAAAAAAAAAAACATATGACCTGATTGCTGAAATATTGTGTGAAAAAAATTATTCTCAAGTTGGCATACAGTAACTGACATTTAAAAGTTTACTGGGGCACAGCAGTATTTTGATCAGGCTTTTGACCCAGGAGAAATGGTCTAGCGACGCCCATGACGCCAACAACCACCAAATATGTTTATCCCCTTGTGAGGGACCCCCATCTTAGAATATAAAGGAAGATTTCATGTAAATTAATTTATACTGTGTGGAAAAAAAATATTAAATGTGATATTATATTCTTTGTAAAGAAACACTACACGTCTGCACATGACGTCACCGTTTTCACAAATTCACGTTTTTGTTGTTTACATGAAAATGATAATGGCATGCTTTTCAAAAATTTGCACTTTGAAGCCCATTTTCAAAAGTTTGTGATTTCAGGCCCCCAAACATGACATTGTCATATAAATAAACAGCAAAAGCGCTTAAAAAGCTTTCCATATTGTCAGCGCGCTATAGCGCCATTGTGCTTTGGGCGTCCTGAATTCGAGTCCCGGCTTGCGGGCCTTTTCTGATCTCACCCCCTCTCTTTCTCCCACTTCACTTTCTGCCTACTGACTGTCCTATCAAAATAAAGCAAATAAATGCCAAAAATAAATCTTAAAAAAAAGTTTTTTTTTGTATTTAGTTTAAAACAGGGTCATGTAAATGCCCCCTAATGTAAAAATAAATAAATAAATAGTAAGAATGATTAAAGAGACTTGAAATATACTGTTTTTACTTTTCTTTTCTCCCTCTCTCTCTCTTTTTTTTTGGAGCTCAGCCTGGCTAATAAAATGTGTTCCACAAAAGAATGAAAGTCATACATACAACATGAGGATGAGTAAATGATGATTTTCATTTTTAGATGAACTATTCTCTTAATAGCTGTATCTTGCCCAGAATAGTAAATCAAGCTCAAAATCACATACAGTGGAGAGGCTTCCTTACAACTTCATTCTGAGATATTAGAATAGATATTAGATATTAGAATGCAGAGCCTGTCTCACTGGCAGGATTTATCTTTTAATTTCTCAGCTGCATTGTTCCACTGTCTCAGTCATTCCCACGGGAATCTCAGCCACAGAATCAGGCAAAGGCATGAGGCGATAGCCAGAAAGCTCTGTGCTTGCTATTTATGTCTTTCTGGTTGGAGATGACAGGGAGGCTTTAAACTGCTGAACTTTGGCAGGCTGAGCATTGGGAGTCTTCTCACGTCCATGAGATTCTTTATCTCAGCGTGACACAACTGTCCCCGGTGCTGTGCTAAGAAGGAGAAGAGAGTATCTCCTCTCTTCTACTCTTGTGCCTCTTCTACTCTGTTCACATGAGAGCTGGAGCTTTGAGCAACCCAAGGTGTTTGCAGCACAACAGCTTAGACACCTTAAAGAGAGACGGAGGACTAGGACTGGTAGAAACTGATATGGCCCACAGTGACTGAGGAAAATCCATGTGGCCTTTTAGGGATGCTGCTCAACTTAGGTTTCGACTGCAGTCTGGTTCACATTTACATTTCTTGCCGTAGGGTCTAATAAAAAGTGTTTTAATTATGTTCATGATATTTACCTAAGCAGGTGGCTAAGGATACAGAATTACTGCTTTAGGTGCATCATATTTTATTAAACCACATCAGGGCAAGTTATGTGTAATGACACTAAGGATTAATTATCAAAAGCCTAATGAATATAAGCGCATACTTTTCTCAACCTGAAGTCGTGATATATGTGTATGACTTTCTTTTTTCAGTAGAACACAAAAGGAGATGTTTAAAAGAATGTTCATGCTGCTCTTTTCCATACAATGTAAGTGAATGGGGACCGTGGGCTGTCAAGCTCTACAAGTGACAAAAAAACAATAAAAGCATCATAAAAGTGGTCCATGTTACTCAAACACTGTATTTCAAGTCATCTGAAGTCATATGTGAGAAACAATCAGACATTTTCATTATTATTTACTAAAAATCTTGCTTGACCGCTGTAGTCACCGTTCACTTTCATTGTATGGATATAAATCATTTCTGTTTGTGTTCAACAGAAGAAAGTCATGCTGGTTTCGAAACACACGAGGGAGAGTAAATGATACAATTTTAATTTTTGGTTGACCTATCCCTTTAAGCATCATAATTTGTACTTGAATACAGGATCATAACCATGAAATTCCCCCAATATTCAGATAAGCAGAGAATTTATTTTTTCGTAAAGTATTACATTTGTTATCCTCTAATGTTATGTTGGTCTCAGGTACACTTGTTAGTTTTGCAAAGAATTGGAGTAAATAAATATAAATTTTATATATACTGTATATATTATATTATATTATATTATAAACATTGTTCATTGTTATAACAGCTAGTTAATAGTGAGAATTGGTCCCTATACTAAAGTGTTACCCTTATTTCCAGCATTTAGGAAAAAATAATTAAATTCATCTCAGTAAGCTTAGAAACAGACTCTTGGCTACACAAGACTCGCCAATTTTATGCTTGCTACACTGAGAGGCAACAAATGGAACGACTTAGAGCTCCAAATCTGCTACAAAAGAGGCAGTAACCAGTGCAATCACACATTGTGGCACATAGATGTTATCTTTGCTGCCTCTGTCTCTCTCTGACTCTGATATCTTTCCCTCTCCCTCTCTGAAAGGTGATTTACTTCGGGCCCCACGCGCTCTTAAGCGTTTGCTGCTCTGAGATTCGGCGGTCTCTGCCCTTATGCTGCTGTTATGGAAGGGCTGCACTCTCCTGTCCAGGTAGATCAACAGAAACACCACACAGCCACGCTCCATTCAGGTGTAAAACTATAATAGCTATATTTTAGGTGACTCTGAAAGGACGACTCGGTATAGTGCTCAGCAAGACAAAGTGTCATATTGAATTTTTATAGTAGAACAAAGTCAGTCTAGATGGAAGGAGTATTTCAGGCCACGTGGATTCCCAAGTTGATTTCACTGTCTGATATTTCTAAGGAAGAAAGTGTTATGAACTGTCATCCAGCATCAGGGAAGAGAACCAAACCTGACTAATATATCTGTCACAGCAGAATACGTTCATTCACAGAGCACATGACACAAAGGCAAGTGTGAGCGGAGTCGCTATGAGCTTTTCAGCTCTAAAATAACATCTCGCACACTAAAAGAACTCTATTTAAAAAAGTATGTTGGCTACTGTACCGCTGTCACAATGCCAGAGAACTAATAGATGACTAGGTTGTCATGGGAACTAATGTTCAGTTGGGACAATGAATTACTCTGCTAAAATTGGGCAGAGTGCATTTTTTGGGTTTAGACTAATACTATTGATTACAGTGCTTGCACAGCAGCACTGTATTGATATTCTTAGATATTCTGTTTTGGGATTTTTTTTTTTAAACCCCTAACCCTAAGTATTACACTTCTGCAATTAATTCAGCCCAAACCACTTTACATAGACATTGTTTCATCCGCTATGGGTACATTTGGCCCTGTGGACTTTTAGAAAGTAAACTCGCTTAAAACTATATATAAAAAAATACTTTGCACTCTCACAGAAGAGTTAATGCACAACTGAGCATGCAAGCCCCTTAAAGTATATTCTATTGACAGTGAGCCTGGATGGACACATCTTGTGTATGCGCACTACCTAGTGGACCATTTGTCTTTGAGTGCTTAAATTACTTGCATAAGTGCTGTCGATCTTCTTAGTAAATGCTTAATAGCTAATTTCATTACTAGCATTTTATGTATCCTTAATTCAAAGTAACATTTCTAGACTTTGTACAGAATTCTGGAATATTGTTTGGTATTCATGAACATTTCCACCACAGTGTAATTTCCACCAAATCTCAAATTGTGTATTGTGTTTAATAGCATTCTGCAGTAGAAATTACTGACTGGACACTGCAATGTCACGCATGTTTCAAAGTGACAAAGTTGTAAAAGGAATTCACCCAAAAATGAAAAATTTCAGAAAATTTACTCACCTATTGCTTTCTCCAGTGAAAAAGTCATCATCTGAATAAGGAGAGAAATTTGCACAGATCAAGCACCGTTTACATGTGAAAACAGTCCAAAATAGTTCTAAACAAATATGTTGGTAGATTTTGATGTGAGAGCACAATAGATATGGACTTTTTAAACTTTTAAAATGCCTTAGTAATGGACTTTTCACAGCTTTTCACTTCACAAGATGTCAGTTGATGCACTGGAGTTGTGTGGATTACATGTGGATTATTGTGATGGTTTTATCAGCTGTTTGGACTCTCATTCTGATGGCACCCATTCACTGCAGAAGATCCATTGATGTAATGCTAAATTTTGCAAAATGTGCCCCAATGAACAAACAAACTCACCTACATCTTGAGTACATGTTCAGAAAATTTTCATTTTTGGGTGAACTATTTCATTTAGAGCAGATTTTAGGGTAATAATACAGCCAACCATCTGTATCAAAGCTGATGATATATAAAGCTCCACATACTTTCACATTACGCATTTGCTAATTTGTGATATTTAGACTGTTTATGTGCTTTTTATATAACATATATGGCATGCACTCTGCTTATAAATTCTGAACATAACTGTAGAATATTAAACATTTATCTCCTGTACTTCAGCACTACATAAACTGTTTATTGGAATTGTGTGGGTTTACTGTTGCCTTGGGAGCAACTCACCAAGTTACCTTTCTTCTAAGAAGAAGCTTATGTGGCAGATAAACTCAGTTCTGATTCTGCTATAGTCAACAGTGCACCGGAGGCATATGTGATCACGTAAGATCTCTAGAACAATCTAGAATGACAGCTACCCCTTAAAAGTTCCAGCATATTACAACACACACTCTAGAGCAATCCAACTATCTCTAATAAGCACAACCAGCCGTCTTAACCATCATTCCACAGCGCTGACGGACTGTGCATTCAGCATGCTGCCTCATGGGCACTGCTGCATTGTTTGATGTGAGAATCCAGGCCTCCTACAGATGCAAAAGGCCTCCTTCCAGCCAACCCCAGTCAAATGCTTCACTTCACAAAATGGCCTTGCCAGCTGTCCGTGCTGACATTGTGTCAGTAATTAGTCAGCGGGGGGTTTGGACTGGCAGGGAGGCAGTTAGCCTGTCTGCCTGCAAATGGAGGCGGTCATGTCACACTTATGAAACCCCGGGGGAGATTGGAAACATGCAGGTGGAACTTCCATGGCCTGCTGGCAGAAGGGTAAGAATGTACCAGTCATACCGACTAATGTCCTGATAATGGACAATGGAAGGGGTGTGACACTCTGAAAACCCAGTTCAGTTTTTATGCACAGGAAATGAGATAAAGTACAAGTGCCTGCAGCAATTCTGTGTGCCCTGATCAGATCAATAGGAGAGGTCACTTAAAGTCATCATGGAATTAACAGTATTTACTTTCATTTCTGGTCTAATTGTGAACAGATGATCTCTGCACATTATCTCAAAGAAAAAAATCATGTTTATTTTCATAATCTTTTGTCATAACTTTTTAACCTCACTCCTCCAATAACCTGGATATGTTCTGGAATATAACAACCAATCTGCAAAATCCAATCAATTTCTGATGAAAAATAAAAAATCACATCCCAACCTACAATGCCACTCCCCCCCACC
>NW_015544247.1:4044204-4046028 GCF_001515605.1 Sinocyclocheilus anshuiensis
GAAATAAAATGAATTGTGAATGCTATTTCACATTGACAGTGCCAGAAATAATGTCAATGATTTGGGTTTGCCATTTTATAAGAGTTATTTCTTTCCCGCATAAATGTATGTAAATCACTCCAGCAACTTACTAATTTGTATGGGTTCACTGACTACATAAAACGTCCAATGTGCCAGGCACAGATACATAATCACTGTAAAACAAATATTAATCAGATGACATATTTATTTCTCTCAAAGACTCTATCACTCAGTAATGAAACTCTGACTGGAAGGGAATTATTAAGTGACAAAGCATAATCAACAAACATCGACCAACAGACAAGAAGAAAAAGAAGACCTAAAAATTCAAGCATTCATAAAGGAGAGCAGTTCTAAGACAGGGATGTTGTCACAATATTGAAGAAGACCTAACTATAAGGTTTTGAGACTAAGTCCAATTAGGCTACACAAATGTGTTTTTTTCTTTTTCGAGTAATGTTTTTGTGCTGTATGTTGGTTTCAATGCGTAGTTTAAAACATTGTAGAAGCAATATTTTTTGGCCAAAACAATGGTTTGATATTTTTTACGTGACCTATGTGTTCATTTACCTGTACCTTTTTGTTTTTCCTGTGCAGTAACAGTAGAATATGTTCAAGGGCGTTTTTGTAACTAAGACTATAAGGTATAACGTACAGTATGTGCGTGCCTATAAATAAACCCACCTTGTATTCAAGGCTGCCGATAATAGTGCATGCATGGTCAAGAGATGAAAGGGTTCGAGGATCCCTCAGGCAGTGTTGCCAACTAATTTTCAGGGGAAGTTGCCAAAGGAAGGTTGATTTGTTGCTAAAAGTTGCTAAATGATGTTGTGATGACATTGCGTGATGACGTCATTACGTAATCACGATGCAAAATTGTGTCAAATCTCAGCAAAAACATATATATTTTATATATGTTAATTTAGATTTGTTCGTAGCAATATAAATGCATAATATAATATTAAAATATAAATAACTATTTTTAAATCCATTGAATTATCGAAAACGTACACATTTTTGAACGATTACAATTTAAGTTTTATACTTTAAAGCAGTTTATTAGTAGTTAGTTAGTATGCTGCACTCTAAGAAAAGTAAAAAATAATCAGTGTTGGGAAGGTTACTTTGGAAATGTAATAGGTTACAGATTACAAGTTACCCTATCTAAAATGTAATAGTAGTGTAACTATTTCAATTACTTTAATAAAGTAATGTAACTGATTACATTTGAATACTTTTTGATTACTTTTCAAAATTTTTAACAAATGTTTTCAAATGTTATTTTCATTTTCAAACATTTAAAGCAGTCACGGTTAACTTTACAGTATGGACTCAACACTAGTTAGTATCAGACTTTCAAAATCCTTCTTCACTTGAATTAAGATAATACTTATTTAAAGCACAGCCACCACAAAATCAGACTTTAGCAGCTATGTTTACTTTGAGATCATTCTGCGGTTAAATACAGATTTAAAATCATAATATTTAGTTTAATAGCTATGATACTGTTTTTGAAATCAACTGTGACAGAAAGTAATGGCATCTAACAATGCTTTGGGGAAAAAAAACAGTTAATCTTAAAAAATAAAGCATATACGCAAACCCAAATAGGAAATAAACAGTTATCGTGTCCTATTCTGTGTCCTAAACTCCTGAAACATTGGTCTCTCATATTTTAGAGCAGTCGATGCAATTTGGGAAAGAAATAAATCAAATCTGTATGTGTGTGAAAATATTCAGATGTAACCCCCTTTGTAATCTTTAACATTTTCATAAGTAACTGTAATTTAATTACACATTTTT
>NW_015544247.1:4048992-4053108 GCF_001515605.1 Sinocyclocheilus anshuiensis
GGGAAAGAAATCAATTAAATCTGTATGTGGGTGTGTGTGAAAATATTCAGATGTAACCCCCTTTGTAATCTTTAACATTTTCATAAGTAACTGTAATTTAATTACACATTTTTCTTAGTAACTGTAACAGATTACAGTTACATTTATTTTGTAATTAAATTACGTAATTCCATTACATGTAACTAGTTACTCCCCAACACTGAAAATAATGCACAATCTACTGTGTTAATATGAAGGAATTTTCTGGATTTATTTTTCCACAGGTTTTTGTACCTGCATTTTTAATTACGCATTGTATTTTGTGTTTTCGGGTTATAACGGATAATGCCCTGGAAAGTTACTAGCACCTTTTCCATTTTTCTGCATATTTTTCTTATAGTGTACTAACTCATCAACAATCACAGGTACAAGCTACTAACAAAGTGTCTCATAAATGAAAAATAACAGTATTCAATTATTATTATTATTATTACTATTAAACAATTGCAAATAGCAGCTAACTTAATTCCTGTAACGTGTGTACTGCTAGGCATCTTTGGTTTCCTCTTTTTTGTGTAATTTAAATGGTAAATTGTGCCTTTTTGTCATTTGAGTCACTTATCAAAAGTTGCTAAAAGCTGCCAAATAAATTTAAAAAAATAGCTCAATTTGTTGCTAGGTGCTTTTGGAAGAAAAAGTTGCTAGGGTAGTCTGAAAAGTTGCTAAATTTAGCAACAAAATTGCTAAATTGGCAACACTGCCCTCAGGTTGTTTATGTGTCACGTGGGGCGCCTCTTGGCTTACCTCAGAACACACTGCAGCGCGCGTGAAAATTGCCCGCGGGTTCTGAGCCAGTACTGTAAGTGGAAACGGATGGACGAGTCGTTTGTAAAACCCTTTTAAACCCTTGGAGGTACGAGAATGATATTCAATCAATGAAAACAGAAGCAAACCTCACGGCCATTGTTTGAAAGGCTTAGAGAAATATTGCTCTCTTAATGAAGCTGTAGTGTGTGGAGACTGGCATCTCGAGCCAGTGGGTTTCCCTCATGGAAAGAATCGTTTTTGAATGAATCTTTCAAGCGAACGAATCGTGATCGCTTTCCTGCCTTCAAAAACTGACTCGGAGCACAAGTGAACATGCAAATTCGTTCGTGAACGAACGTAATGAACAAATAATCCAATTTGTGAACAAGGATCTGCTGAGAGGGGCATGTAGGTTGTTCAGTTAGAATAATGAGGAAAGTGATGTTAGAATTAATTTAATCTATTAATGACGGATGAGCTTACACAAATGAAATGGCATATGTCATTATACAATGTTAATGGTGTTATAGAAACAATTAATTTATTTAGGCTGCGTTGTCTTTATTGATTAACATTATGACCAGCAGGTTACAAAACCCTATTTTGATGTCATTTGTGGGTACTGAACGCGCTTTCTGAAGTCTCACAGTAGATTAACATAAAACTCTTTTCTATTCGACTCGATGTTTCGAGTGAACAATTCAATGATTCGCTCATATCACAATTATGAACACTTAGGTAACGATAACCAGCAGAAAAATCAATGAATTAATCCTTTTGGTGAATTGGATTGAAAAGATTCGAGTCACTGAGACGAATCACAACCAAGACCACGAGAAAATTCGGTTTGAATAGTGACTTTTTAGCGTATATTAATAAAATTCACAACAAAAACAACTAAAATAATCTAAAAAAGAAATACATACGTCGTTATTAGACAACAGAGACTATCATCTGTCAAAGCCTCGAATCCTTCTTCTTCTCTTTCATTTAACAATCTTTAACCGATAGTTTTGCAATCTTACAATCCCATTAGTTAGCTAAAAGCGCTAGCTGTCCCATGAATTCATAAACGGATACTTTAGCGAATCGCGATAGAAACGGCACTAAAAACTCGAACCTATTAGAAGCGCCGACATAAATCACAATATTTTTCTTTTTTTTTATCCACACATGTACTCAGCCAGCCATTAACTAATTGTCCTTCATGCAGTACGTTAAATTAAGTTGATATTAATTTAGGAAGCACAACGCGCCGTATGTGCTCGCCACAGCTCATTGCACAACGGGTAATTCATGATTTTGACAAGAAACCCTCCTTCATCCGAACAGACCGTTCAGCAGACTGTACCTCTGGCATCCGCTGTCCAAGGTGCTGATCCGCTCTGAGACGAGATTGATGTTTGGAGAGTGATTTAATCCGCACCAAGCGCGCGCTGATGGAAAACAAGAGATGTCGCCTCCAAAAGAAAAGCAATCCCTTGTCAAAACTAGTGAAACGCGTGTGCACCCCACCACTGAGAGAGGAAATAGACACGCGCGTGCGGGCCGGTGCTAGTAAGTCCGATCCACGTTACTCTCTCCCTCTCTCTCTTTCTTTCTCGCCCGCCCTCTCTCTCCCTCTCTTGAATCAGTGATTCAGTCTCTTCCCTCACCCTCCCAGCAGAGATCATAATTTATTGCCAATTTGCTTATGTTGGGATACCGTCAGCCCACTGCCTTCCCCCTTTAGTGGACAATGCAAAGGCTAAATGAAACCCCCACCAATATTGTGTGTGCGCTACATCATGCACTGTAAAAATCATATTTTATAGCTGCTCAAAATCGATAAACGCAACGTTTAGAACGGAACTTCAGATTAGCTACTTAAAAATAAATAATTTAAAATGAGTCACTGAGCATATCATATAAAAATATATAGCTGAGTTAATTGGAATTAAAAGAACCAGCATGCTTATGGATAGTTGGCAACTAAATATCAGTTTAATATTTTAAATAACTGAACATATTTATGTTAAGTATCTCTAAAGTCGTCTTTACACAGCTAAAGGCATCTTTACACAGTCAAGTTAAGGCTGCTCTATGCCTGCTCAAATTTTTTTATGACTAAATTATGCCTACTCTGACCCACCTCAGGACCTAGTATCAAAGTAATGTATTAAGGTGCAATTGTTGTGTAAATGCATTTATGCCACCTCTGAGCAGCATGAAAAGGTCTGTGCAAAGCTGCCTAAATGCCACTACAGAAGTGCTTCTGTGCCACCTGTGCAATGTCAATTTGCTTAGAAAGAGTAATTGTATGCAAAACAGACCTTTCATTTACATGGTTTTAACTTGATCAACACTGTACTTCCTGTCATGATTTCTATGAGAAATACATGTCATGGAAAGCAAAGTGATTATTGGTTTAAACTACTGACAACATGGCATGAGCACTTGTCATGAAACTAACACTCATTAAATACAGTAATATGCCACATAATTAGGTACTCAGCAAGGGAACAATCAAATAATTGATAATTTTAAGATGAGCAAATGCATCCTGACATCACAAAACTACTAAATGTGACAACAAAATCAACAGCAACCGTGTAAATGAAACTGACAAAAGGTCAAACAACTGCAATTATTTATGACCCAGAGCATGCTGGGAAGATGGGAAATGGGACTGAAAAACAAAACTTGATTGGAAGTTAAATGTGTGTTTTGACAGGAAATGCTTGTAAATTAAAAACAGCTCCATGGTAATTGCATTCATTCAATAATTAATCACAGATTATGTTCATAGGCTTCATTGTAAAATGAGTAGATTTGAATTTGAAACGTTAAAATGAACTCAGACTTTTTACATTGTGTGCCTGAAACATAACTATTTCATGATCATTAGTTAGACTATTTAATCTTGATTTTCTATAGAAATAGGCATAGCTGCAGGACAGATGATATTAGTCGTTTAAACATATTGTGAGATTATTATTTTTTTAAAGGGCATTTGTTTGAAAGCCATGACAATACACATACCTGGCAACTTTAAACACTTCGATTTTGCTCTTAAATATAGCATTTCCCCAAGACATCCCCTGCACATAAAATAATCAGAAAGTTCCTTTCTTAGAGTATCACTGCACATAATTCTCTTTTCCTTATGCATTTTTCAAACACAACTAATTGGATCTGTGTTAAGAAATAAATGAATAATGTATCTGTCACGTTGCACACACACGAGGGACGAGGAGACGCTGGAGAATATGTTGACAAGACTTTATTTACAGGAACCAAGGGAGACGAACTCAGGAAGACGTCCACATGAAGACGTCCACATGAAGACGT
>NW_015544247.1:4053319-4075315 GCF_001515605.1 Sinocyclocheilus anshuiensis
CACACACGAGGGACGAGGAGACGCTGGAGAATATGTTGACAAGACTTTATTTACAGGAACCAAGGGAGACGAACTCAGGAAGACGTTCACACGAAGACGTACACAGGAAGACGTTCAACAGCGGACCGAGAACTTGGGACTGGGAACACATTTTATACACACACACACACACACAGGAGGAGGGGATGACGAGACACACCTGGGAGCAATAAAACCAAGGGAAACACCTGGGACAAATGAAATAAACTAATCAGGACAGGAACAGGAAACTAACCAAATAAGGGCATGGGAAGGCACATGGGGAGCAGGACACACACAAAACATGGAACAGAGTCTGACAGTATCATGTTTTGGCACACATGGACAAAAGAAAGACTCGGAAATGAAGTAACCCAAGAGACAAAGAGATACAACTCTCAGGTTTTCCTAGAGAATCTCCAGACAGAGGAGAATCATGACACTAGCACATTTGCAACAAAACCTGCTCTAATGAATCTTCTCACCAATGTAAATGCCAAGCATGCAGGATTGGCCATATGTAGAAGCATCCATAAGAGAGAATGTGCAAAACTGCAACTGAAGGCCTCCTTATAGTGTAATAGAGGAAAATGCATTCGTTTTGAGATTCTGCCAAAGAGGAAAGTGCACAAAGCTCTTCACAACCAAGCAAAGAAATCAAGAACAAAAGAGAGTGAGTTGTCTTTCTAGCTCAAGTTCAATTCAATATTGAACCACCTAACCACATACTCCCTCATTAGGCGGCATCCTGATGGATAGACGTTTATTGGAAGAGTGTTGGACTGTTGTTGGGCTGGCAGCCTTTAGGACATGTAGTTTTAATTAAACATCACTCCAATTTCACACGCTCGGCTTCCCCATTGCTTGCTATCCCTGTAGCAGTCTGACACCGTGTGGCTCACGCACCACCTCTCATTAGCCCTCTACAGCTCGGCCAAACTAATTAGCAGTGTGTTGAGAAGTTCATGTGGGCATTAACATCTTCATTTGCTACTAAAATCGGTGGCCTTCATAGTTCTGGTTGCTGCGGGGTGAAACAATGGCTCTTGATATAGGAATTTAAATGGCTGACTGTTGCTTAGAATATATTCAATTGTTTGCATGAACAATAAGCGTGTATATCGCACCTAAGTTAAAGAATAAATCAAAAGTGTGTATATTGCACCTAAGTTAAAGAATAAATAATTTCGATTCACTCTGTCACATTCTCAATCTGGTTTTTGCAGCTTAGCATCTGAGTGATTCATTTCTGGAGTGTGTAAACTTGTATTCCCTCACGTGCATTCTTGCTGTGAAGAGTGATATATTCTTTTGCCCTGCGGAGAAACTCAAGAAACTCAAAGGCATTTGAAAGGCAATGAGGGAAAACAGTCCTTTCAGAAAACCTGCTTGGAGATCAAATGCAGATTTACTTCCAAATGCAGATTTACTTCCTACAACATCTTTCTTTTAAAAATATAGATAGCTGGGTTCTTGTTTATTCTTTGTCTAATGAACAAGTAATGGCCCTTAAGCTGCTGTTCTGAGAGTGATTCTTTCGCCCTCACTCACAGAATGCTAAAAGGCTGTGTAGGAAGGCTGTGTCTGCATCTCAGACGAGATTAACAACTAGACAAAAGGATTGTATAATCTTAGCCTATTCTTTTGGCTTCGCTTCGCATTTGTTTGCTTTCTAGGTATTCAGATTTGTGTAGTATGTGTTTTCTGTGCTGTTTTCTTATGAGCGAGTCACACAATCATTCATTCACACCAACACTGATTTATTTACATACAAAATAAATGACTTGCTGCATTCGGAACAGCATACTACTTTTAGTTTTACCATATCATTCTATGGCAGGAATTGTAGAGTAGTGTGCAAGTATCCAGTTCTGAATTATTTCACTGCCATTATGATCGAGTCATTGAATTATTCACTCAACTAATTTGTTTGAGCACAGCAGTTCAATACGCCTTGGTTTCATTTAGATCTGTTTTTGTTAGGAGAGCTAAGTGTGAATATTGTGTTGAAAATGTTTATTTCAAATTATTTACCTATTGTTTAAAGGCAACATCACATTCGCAGTAGGATGGCAGAAACAGCATAATAGTAGGATTGTAACGGTGAGGGAGCTTGTGTTTGTTGGAGTTTTCCCTCTTTTCCTCACTTTCCTTTGCTTTTAAATAGCTTATAAATCCCTGTGCGCATTTTACTTTCACTTTCAAATTTGACAGCAATTTCTCATCAATTGCTTAAATGGACAACAACAAAACAGTACAATGACAAACTCACTTATATGAAACATACAACTTTTATTAAAGGGGTCATATGATGCTATTTTAAAGATCATTATTTTGTGTTTTTGGTGTAACAGAATATGTTGACATGCTTTAATATTCAAAAAACACATTATTTTTCAAATACTGTACATTATTGTAGGTCCTCTATGCCCCGCCTCTCTCAAACACGTCGTTTTCAACAAAGCCCCCTCCTTTGACAAGCGCAGTCTGCTCTGATTGGCCAGCTGACCCAGTGCATTGTGATTGGCCGAACACCACAAGCATGCGTCGGAAATGTAACGCCCCTTACCATAATCGCGAGCTTCAGCTTTCAAAGTAAATATCAAGACAGTTAATAATGTCGTTAGTTTTACCATCAGTTCAAGCCCGAAAGGGCAACAGAGTCGCGTGACAGACACAGTGATGATGCAGTACACAAGCCGCGGTTAAGACAGCTGACGTGCTATGATTTCTGACAGGCAGTTCACTCTCCTGTGATGTCACCCTGTTCCCCTCACAAACACACACACACGACGCGTTACTCTGCGCTGCGCAAAACTCCGCATTTGAACAGTCAATAGCAAATACTTAAACTAATAACAAAACATACTTACAGTCGCTGATTCAGAAGCGCTAGATTGTCAAAGTCGGAATTGACCCCTTTTTTTTGTTTTTGTTTAGAAATAGCCTTTGTGCACAGCCAGCCTTGTACTCTTCTAGGTTCAAAAAACTGTCCATAAAATGCGTTGCACAAATTCGAACATCTGGATTGTGCTGTTTTGTTGTAAATAAATCTTAACCAATGATTCCTAATTGCATCTACTTCCGGAAGGCCAAATAAAGTGCTTTTGCTTTCGCACTGAAACACACACCGTCTCCCTGACATGGCTGCATCAACACTACTGCTGTTCCTGAAACCACGCCTTCTTTCTTTGCGTGCACATTTGGGCGGCATTATGCTAATATTTTCACATAGTGACGTAGATATGTGGGGGCGTGTTAGAACGAGGCGTTTTAGGTAGGCGTGGTTGACTCTTAACTTTTATAAAGAATATCTCTTTGGATTTGAGACTTTAGTCTTTGCAACTTTACAGATCTTCTTTATGCACCAAGAGCTTGTAACACTCCAAAGAGAAAGGAAAACTTGAAATCGCATCATATGACCCCTTTAACAAAATGAATAAATATACACCAAAATAACAGGCACTTTAGCATTTCATTTTGAAACTAAATCTTCCTCCATCATCATCCTCCTCCATGCCTCAACTCACTTGTCAGTCCGCTTGACTCACTTTCCTCATGCGATAAATGAAATCCTGCTGCTGATCTGTGATGCGACTGTCGTTTGGCACACTGCATTGAGCTGCCACATTCAGTTTTTACTTGTAGTGTCTGTTCTCTAACCAAACTAAATGATTATTATTACTATAAAAAATCAAAACAACGGTGGGGGGCGGTGCGCATGTGATGTAACCAGTGTTACAGCTTAACACAGGTAACACCATGAACACCGTCTATCGCAGCAAGCCTACATACTAGCATAATTATTTTATTTTTTACCATATATTCCTGTGGAAGGAATAGTTGAGTAGTGTGTGGTTCTGAATTATCTTTACTGTCATTATGTTTGAGTCATTGAATTATTCACTCAGCCGATTTAAGCACAATGATTCTTTTATAAACTAAACACCACCACTATGTGTTGTTCAGAGATGCAGCAGTTGAATTTGCATTGGCTTTGTTTAGATCTGTTTTCAATGGTGTAGGAAAGATAAACATTCTTTATTCTCCTTTGACAAAAACAATCGGCACACCGGTAACACAATACACAGTACCGCTTGAACAAGCAGACAATCATGGACCTCATCCTTTAACATAAACCATAGCGACAGTGACACCCAAAAATAACGCTAAGCATAAGATAAGCTTTCAATCAAAAAATGACTTCAATCACCAAGCAACAGTAAATGCAGCAACAGTATAAGCAGTAAACAGTGAAACAAAAAAAAATATTGCTAATCTGCATAATTTATTCATATCGCATAGCATCGCTGATATATGGAGTACAGTATTATTATCCACACATTTCAAAACTTCCTAAAAAGTGCTCAAGTTGTCAGAAATGCGAATAAATCAGAATAAATCACATAAATGATTACTTTGTGGCTATTTGAGATGCTTCCTGTGTTTAAAGCAGGTTCAGATGGCAGCGCTTCTGTTTCCAAAGGCTTATCACGTTTCTTTTTTTTTCTTTTTTCCCCAAGAATAATCTGGGCAATGAATTCAAAGACTGTCAACATAAAGACTAGTAAAAAACTGAGCAAAAAAGTGGGCAATTAATCTGTACACTAACTTGTTTACAAAAGATCTGCTAGATCTGAACAGGTATGTGTAAATAGTCTTTACTTAAATTTATTTATATTTGCTTGGCTTTCACTGAATTTTAATTACAAAGTGTTTTTTGTGCAGTTGTTTCAATGCAGTTGTCATGTTTGTAGTGGTTATATGGATTTAGTATTATGGGGCCCATTTTCATGATCAAGCCTGGGGCCCCACAAACCCATAGGCCGGCCATGACTATATTATTATATTTATAAAATAAAGATATTAAAACATTATTTTATTGATTTGAATACAGAAGACAGTACAGGAACATTCAACCTAATTATAAGATAAAATATATTGCAGTTAAACACACTTCAGTGTTTTGCATCATTCAAACACATGATAATATCCAAAGCTTTCCGAGGCTTTCTGAGTCATTGTCATTGAAGTCACACTGTGGTGACTTTTGTTTTGAGACTGCCCTACCTGGAATGATGGGATTTACAAATGTGTGGAGCTTTTTGTGTACACAGATTGACATATTCTCATAATGACTCACAACACCCTTACATAGTTCTCTCCAAATATTTTCACTGTGCTAGTGACCATTCCACCAAAACTAATGTCTAGGCTAAAGTGATATCTCACATCAGGGACCTTTATACTTGGACTGCGAGAGGAGAAACAGTAGCAGAAAAAAACATTACGCCCTCTTAAATGATCTAATTGCCTTTCTCTTTTCTCATGGATGCGCTCATCACTCCTGATATTGGCTCTGCCATCATCATGTGATAAGTTCTGGTTTCACTCAACCACTCTGCTGGAATGCAGTAATTGTCTCTCGTGGACCTGTATTCTGTGTACAGAGGGCTGTTTTGCAATGCTGATTTGAAGAGGCCACTCAGCAGCATCCTTCTTCCAAAAAGAGTCCATTAGAGTCAGTAAATCCAGTATAATGTTGTTGGTTTTCATATCAAGGTAAACTGTATGTATTAAGCGGAATTAATACAGATAGTTCATACAACGCAAATTTCACTCCCTCAAAGAACTGTCATTATCACTTAACACAAATAATAAACGATCTATGAGTGTTCAAATCCCACCTCTCTCACTCTGTAACACATGCAGAAGCAAAAACAAACACACACACTTAAATGTGGAAGTGACAGGCTTGTTAGTGATAAAGGGAAAGATAAAAACATCCACACACACACACACACACACACACACTCACTCACACTCACACACACGTTGTGTTTCCATGTTTTATGGGGACATTCCATAGGCGTAATGGTTTTTATACTGTACAAACTGTATGTGCTATTGCCCTACACCAACCCTACCCCTAAACCTACCCCTCACAGGAAACTTTGTGCATTTTTACTTTCTCAAAAAAACTCATTCTGTATGATTTATAAGCTTGTTTCCTCATGGGGACCTCAAAAATGTCCCCACAAGGTCAAAATTTACTAGTATTACTATCCTTGTGGGGACATTTGGTCCCCATAACGTGATAAATACCAGGTACACACACACACACACACACACACACACACACACACACACAGCCTACTCATCTGATGTTGTGCCCTAGCTGGATGGTTATAAGGATCAAGGCTGTTAGAAAAGAGGCTGCAGATAGAGTCCAGTGCTGGAGTCACCTTAAAAAAATTCTGAGACTACAGCAACTGTTTAAAAGAGTAGCTGAAAGCAAGTTACACTGAAATACTTACAGAAATATACACAAAGAACATGCTTAATTCAATTGCAAAAAAAGAGGATTAATTTCAAACAGGTTTCCCGGACACTCCTCCTTTCTGGTATTGGTCAAAGAAACACATATAGCCCCACCCCCAACTCACATGATTGGTTGAGCCAGTGTTGCAGTTGTAAGGCAGATTGGTATAATAAAACCAACTTGCAATGTTTTAATAGCCAGCAGCACAGTATTAGCATTTTTCAGGGAAAACAACTTAGAAACTGCTTACTTAACTTGTTTTTGCATTTTAAACATGTGATAGGAGTACTTTAACATTTTACAATTACACACACCACTGTTAACCATTTTAATTTAATTAACTGCCATGTTCTTTGCAGATTTTTTCCCTGACTGTGACTGTAGTCCTCTGATAAGGACACAGTTTCAGAAAAATCAAGATGCACTGTTGATAGTACAAGACTGATGCAGATTTTACTGGTATTGACAGCAGCTATCATTGTGATCTGTGATATTCATCAGCTCAAGCTGTAAACACAAGGCTGAGGCAGTCCTTTTTTGGAAAGGACGTCCTTTAAGTTAAACTTTAGAGAGACTGTGAGAACAGGAGGTAATGTGGGATTGAGAAATTGGAAGGTTTTTGATATGAGTCATCTAAATGCTTAAAATGGCCAGCCTTGTTTTTTTTAAAATACATTTAAGAGTTTATAACATTAAAAACGTGTTAAAGATTTCATGCAGTACTAACAATGTACATAGAGGGTGTGACAGAATTATACATGAAACTCTCAAAGTCTTGATAAATAATTTATTAAACCAAATATTAAAGTTTATCTTCAAAGGCAATAAGTAAAGGGATAGTTCACTCAAAAAAAAAAAAAAAATCAGTCATTATTTATTTACTCTCCCCTATGCTTTTCCATATCTGTATTTCTTTCTTCAATGGAACACAAAAGGAAGGTTGTTTTTATATACAACAATGATGGATTGTAACTGGGCCTCTCGAGCTCCAATAACAAAAAGCACTATAAAGAATGTTAAGAGTGATGCATTCAAATCAAAACATTCAACAGGCAAAGACCCAATGGAGTTTCACATAATTTAAAAGGGATACTACACCCAAAATTGAAATTTATCACATCATTTACCCTTATGAAGTCCCAGATGTATATGATTTTCTTTCTTCTGTTGAACACAAACTGAACTTTTTAGAAAAAGAAACCATCTCTTTGAGTCTATATAATACAAGTGAATACTAACCCAAAAATTGACACTTTAAAGACCACATAAAATTAGCACAATGGTAATCCATACAGCCCCAGTTGATGAATCAATGCTTTTTGAAACAAAACAATATAACCTAACAATATGTTTGTGTAAGAAAGTTACTTACAAACCACCATTTCCGGCCAACTGTCATATGTGCAGTTGTTTGATGTAAACGCAGGGCTGGACTGGGACAAAAAAAAAATCAGCCCTGGCATTTTTTGGTCCAAACGGGCAACCACTATGATCAGAATTGGTCCAGTCAGACAGCACCCAGTTATATACACTCTTGTTCAAAACCCACACACATTTGGACCCCATAGGGAATACCAGGCACACACTAATACTGTGTGTGTTTTATATGTGTGTACACCTACAGTTTATACCAGTTTAAGTGGGCCAGTGTACTCACTTGCTCTTGACTTACTCTTAATAGTCAGTCCAAGTTATGACAGTTTGAGGAAATCAGTATAGGCTATCTACAAAAACTAGGCATGCACCGATTATAATTTTTCATAGACGATTCCGATGGTCAGCAAATGGACTGATTCTGATGCCCATTGCTAATTTTTTCATTAAGCAAAGGATGAGAAAGAATGAAAGATTACAAGAACAAGCTGTTTGTTTTGCTCTATTACAGGCTGAACTGGCCATAAGAAATATGTAGCCATTTGAAATTAGAGGCAACATTTTAATCATAGTCCAAAAAAAGATGCTACATACATGTAGCATTAACAGTTCTTTTTTATTTAAATTAGATTGTACAATTACAAGATTTAAAGGTGGGGTAAGTGATTTCTGGTAGCCAATGTTGACATTTCAAATCACCAAAACAAACACGTCCCTACCCCAAAAGGGTCTCGCCCTATTTTAATAGCTCCTCCCCACACATACTGTACGTATGCAACCGAGGCAATGATTAGTTCTGTGAAACAAAGCAAAACCACTGCTACACCGTGTCTACACCGGAAGTGAGCGGTGCGACAAAATACTATAGAACTCATTATAATCAGTGATGCTGTCCACACTGGATGCAGCACAGTATGACACGACAAATCCCCGACAGAAAAATGCTGCTGCGTTCTATTTATGACGTATTGACACAGATTTCAAATGATTTTCAAAGGTCGCTTTGTCGCGTCCAGTGTAGACAAGACTTTAGCTGTTGCGGCGCGGCGGTGTAGACACGGTGTTACACTCACCTATCGAGAAGAAACAAAGCAACCTCGACGTCCGATCGCAGGCTTTCCCGCTCCTTGAGTTCTCTCCAGCGCTGGAAAGCCGATCCGATATTTACACCTGTCCTACTTCTTGCCTTATCGTAAACCTTCTTTTGTTCCGCAGACGTTTTCCTCTTTTGTTTTTTATCCGCCATCTTTCTGTCGCTCAGCTCGACTAATGTCCGTCCTGTGCACTGAGTGCTCTCTCCTCTGCACCCTTACTGCTGATTGGCTACAAGTTTGTTTTGGTACTTGGCCCGACTCAGTTTTCTAAAGCGTTTTGAAAAAATACATGCCCCACCTTTAAAGCAAACAGAGTGGTCTGACTTTAGCTTTGTGAAATTATGCCAAATTCACTCTCTGCCAGTAGGTGGCGCGTATGAAACAGCTGCAATATAGTGTTTCCTTGATTACCGTTGTAAACAAAGCATCCATGAACGTATAAACACTTCTTTAATATGTATTATATGGAGGTAAGATGAAAAGAAAATGAAACTTTTCAGAAGACAACTTTTCTGAAGACAGTAATTTCCCATAAGAGACATTCCTATAATCTTCACCCCAAATTCAATGTTTAGAATGTAAGCGTGTTGTGAAACTCCTCGCAAAAAAGTGATGCAGAAACATGAAGGATTTATGGATTACCTTTGTGTTTGTTTTGTATGGTTTTTGAAGCATCGACTTAGGATATTATCCACTTGCATTATATGGACTCTCAGAGACTGTTTTTTTTTTTGTTTTTGCGTTACACAGAAGTCATATACATTTGGGACAGCATGAATGTGTGTAAACGATGAGAGAATTTTTATCTTTGGGTGGAGTATCTCTTTAACATCACTTTTATGTTACATTTATATTTTTTGGTGTCCTTTTTGACAACCTCTGCAAAATTGATGCAAATGAGCAACTTTGATATTATGGCTAAATAACTCAATTTTATGTTCCATGAAACTACTTCCATTATCCACTATCCCTTTAAAGTGCTCAAAAAGCATTGGTCAATTGAGTCATTTGCTTTTGAAACAACAGATTTAGGTGCAAAAATATCAGTGTTCCACAATGCAATCAGACTGACGGTTCTGCATCGCTTCTGTGCGTAGGTGCGAATAAGTGGGTGGTATAAAAGTCAAGTCGAGATGGGTAAAGACAAAATCCGCCATCACTGAGGCACTATTGTCTCAGTTTGTGAACAGACAAATGCTGTCACACACAAAGACGCACTAGGATACCTCATACAAACACAATGCACATAATAAAAAACATTACAAACCCTCCCTTCCTTATTACTAGGAGGAAGGGACGAGGGCTCTGAGTGATAAATGGGATTTCGGCACTACTGAGATGCCGTCTCAGAGAACACCTTCTGCTGGAAGAGCTTCCCCAACCCTGAGGAAGAGGAGAGTATGACGGATTTATGGACCTGCAAAAGTGCTGACCTTTAATTTCTGCACGGGCGGCCGCACAGAGTCACCGTCACCATGGCCGCATCGCACTATCATGACCCTCGTAGCACGAGCAGGTCAAGTCATTACTGTACCGTGCATCAAAAAATGTAGATATAAATGTATTACCGCTCAGTTATTTGGCAGTATGCAGGAGGAGGATGGTGGGAGTTTGAGCATCTGCTGAGAGTTTGTTTGTTTGTCTCCACTGTTGGCTTGGGGTCATCACTCCATCACTGATCCTCGTTGTTATTCAGCTGTGTGTGTTCTCCGCTGTAGGCACGAAATGTGAGGCTTGGGGTTCGCTTTGCCAGGGCGCCTGGCTTGCAGAAGCAGTGAGAGTGATTCCTTTGTGCTGTCACTCATTACACTCTCACTGTCTTTGCCTGAAAAACACACAGATATAATTTGAGATGGGGGAGGTTAAAGCAAAGACGGCAGGATGGAGATGCAGAAATTCAGTGAGAGGAAGAGAGCGCCGGCGAGTCCCGGACAGATGTTTCTAAAGCGATATGCACACTCTGCAAAACGCTATCTGTCCAATCTGGAGAGTCTCCGTCGCTGAGAATTAGTCAGGCTGATTACCCCTGCAGTCATAGTCAAAGACGTGCCCCTAAAGAGAACTAATTGATAAATGAGAACATCTGATGGATGTAATGGCGAATGGGTCATATTAGAGGGAGGCTGATCTAATTGGACAGAAATGCTGAGGCATGCTTCCTCTTGAGGACCTGTCACTCCCGGCTGTAATGAGGGAAGGAACCAATCTTGCAGACGCCGAGCACCGTGGCGGCTAATGCTTCCTCGGCGGGTTTGTCCAGCTCACACTTCAGATATCACACAGCTGCAGTCGTCACGTTTCTGCTTTTAACACTCAGCATCTCTGCAAGCTTCCTCCCTCTTTGATTGTAACCAAGCTTCTCAAGTTGACAGATGTGTGCAGTATAAAGTAATGTGAACGTATATCATCCGTCTGTAAGCAGATTGCAGGGGCCACGATCATTAGCCCAAGAAAATATGTCTATTGGCACTCACTTTGGATCAAACATTTGGTCTTAAAGGGATAGTTCACCCATGAAATTAAATTCTGTGAACATTTACTAACCCTCATGTCGTTCCAGACCTGTATTCTTTATACTGTAGAACACTAAAGGTGATTTTTTTTTTAAGAAAATGCTTGTTGCTTTCAATATAATGAAAGTGAACGAGTCCTGTCGAGCTCTAAAAAAAAGCACTGTAAAAGTGATCCTGACAATTTGCATTATATTTTAACTCTTAAACCATCTGAAAAAATTGAGTGAGGAACAGATTGAAATTTAATTTCTTATTCAGTGGAAATCTTGACATCTGCCTTAGTTTTCCTTGGCACGTTTTTTTTTTTTTTTTCTTAATGAATCAATTGATTCAGTTCACACAACTAATCTGAATGATTTGTTCATGAATCAGGTTGATTCTAGTTCAACACAGAACACATTTTCGCATTTCACTGCACTGCTTTTCTATGGGTTTTCTATGTAAACATGCACAAATGGACGTCTTAGCTGCCTTTGACTGAGTCTTTGACTCTCATCTTTTGCAGCATCTTATGCATAAAACAGCAATCTAAAAATGTGGCTTTCAATTTAACACAAGTTCAACTCTTAAAAAACATGTCTCAAGACCTTGCTATTTTTTCATTCCATTGCCCTCTGTCTCATATTTTTAAACACAATAATGTATTCTGTGTGAATGACCCCTTATTGTGCTTTTGTGTCCTTTCTGAAACTTGAAAGCCGTTCATTATAATTCATTATAACTGCATGCAGAAGACCACCATATTTTTCACTAGTATTTCTCCTTTGGTGTTCCACAGAATAAAGTAAGTCATACAGGTTTGGAAAGACATGAGGGTGAATAAATGATGACAGACTGTTCATTTTGGCTTAACTATCCCTTTAATCAAACAGAACAAAGCAACTGAAATGTTCTTAGATCTAACCAATAGAAACCATGAGGAGAAGTGGTGAATTGCAGGTTCTTAGATGTTCTTCGAAAAATGTGTGTTTTGTTTTTTGTGTCTGTTCATACTGTACATGTTATTTGGTCCAAAAACATCTAGACACTAGTGCAATAGAAAAAAATGCTGGTGTTTAAGGGTTTAAGAGTTTTATAAAGTACTTGACTTCAAAATTACTGTTTACTTGACATGGCATTTTCAAAAACCACATACTGTTTGTGTATTTGCTCTACTGTTGATGTATTTTTTGCTTCGTGCCAACAGAAACACAAAATGTAAGGATTATCACCCAGAAAAGAGAGGCCAAATTTAGAAATGTATGTAATTAATAAGGATCGCAACGCCCCTGCTAAAGTTGATTAAATGAGGAAAACGAAGAGATACTCTGAGCATTCAATCCGTCGCTATGCTAGCTATAGGCTCATTAAATTAGGCCATATTTTTGGAACTCAGCCCCTTTAAATCTTATTACTATGTGCAGCATATGGAATAAAGCAAATAGATGTTGAGGAATTATCTTTGTCCACAGTTCCAGCTCTTTTTCTCCTCTACTCTCTCTGTTAATTAAATGTGCTAATGACCTGACAGGAGACAATGGCTCCCTGGCACAGAAGCTGCACAAAATGACTACAATAGCAGAACAGTGTGGTTTTGAATGTCTTCCAACTGAGTTTTCCACACACCAACCCTAAACATACTGAATAGCATACTACTATATACTGTTTCTTGAGTATATAGTATGTATGCAACATGTCTGTACGCATAGAATATCTGAATGGCTTACTATTATATTTATGATATTTATGAACCAGAATTAATTAATTACTGCACTGATTTTTACATCTACTTAATCTTGAAAACAACAACGACAACAAAACTGCAACATTAAAAATTATATATTTTAAAATATTAGTTAGATTCTATTTATCAAACATATTTTATTATTGTTTATAAATAAAAAACTTAAGACGTGAATGTCTGTTTGAAATGTATAGCATGGAATAGGCCTAATGAAAACTGTTACTATTTTTAAAAAGCCAGTTTACGCATTCCGTGCATCACTGAGAAATAGTAAGCTAGTATTCCATTCTACACACAGCTTTTCTGACATTTTCATTTGGGAGGAAAAGGTTCCCTGGCTTTTCTGAGAGTTGATGGATTGCATGTGAGAGGAGTTTGAGCTGATGGCATTTTGCCTTCCGTGGTTTACACCTCTCACTCATTCATGAAGGTTTTTAGGTGTAATGTGGTTTGCTTTACTTGTCTCAGAGGGTTTTTCTTTTCTTTTCAGAGGGAGTCAGCACAAACACATGTGGTTTGGTGTCCTTCCCATACTGTATATGAGTCTGAGGAAAAGGGATCATAAGTTACCATGGCAACTCCTCATAGTATGGAGCCACTGGATGCAGATGTGGCTAGCATCTATAGTCTTCCCACTGGATAGAGCTTGCCTGTTCGTGCGGCAGAAAGTCTCTTAAAGTATGTCACCGATCTGAAATCTTCACAATGTGCTGGCTATTAGAGAACAGATGGGTTGTTATTATCAGCTTTTTTTCTTCTTCCCGTAGGCTGAACTGGAACCTGTGCGGCTTATTAATTGTAGTGGCATCATCTCAGCCACGTTTAACGTGGATTTCAGTATAGCTCCAATTACGTTGCCATTTTCCCACACATAAGACATGGTCCCCAAACCTCCGGAGAAGTCTGTGACTGAGCTGATTTAAGTGCTGAAATCATGAGCCTGCCCTTGGAGAGTTGCAGCAACATATGGATACTTGCAGAGCGGAATGAATAGTTGAGAACTTGCGCTGTATTTTCCCCTGAAAGGCTTCAGACTGAAATTGCAGTCTTTTTTATATTCATATTTAAGGCTGTGGATATCAACATTCAGTTGCATCACTTTTCAGTGGTATTTGCTAAGCCAAGCGTCACTATTACTATTGCTTATTCTTAAGGTTAGGGATTTGAATAAATGCTTACTCTCAAGTATTAAACTTGTATGTTTGATAACGCAAATCGTGGAGCTTGTTAAAGAGACTTTTTGTACAATTTTCACTATGCAGATCATGAATACGCAAAAAATCCTACAGACTTATATTGAAAGAGTGGCCTAAGCCATAGGAACTAGAATATCACAGAGGCTCTTTTGAAAAATAACAACCTGCAGTTTCTCCAGGCACACCTTTGTTGGAATCAAATAAAAGCAACAGTTTTTTGTCTAAACTGCTACCATGTTTCTTCCTCTGCACCAGAATGCATTTCACTGCCATTTCTTGTGGAAAACAGAATCCATCATGAGCCTGAAAGAGGCAGCCGTGGTAAAGAAGAGCCTTTGTGGCGAGATGACGCCAACATATTTTTCTGTTCGGCTTGCGGTTTGTCTGTGACATGGATAAGAGGATGGGGCAGTGCTGGAGAGCCTATTAGTATTTGTAATTAGTGAGAGTGAAGCCTAAGCATTCACCAATTAGACAGCTGATATCCAATTACAGTGAGGTTGCAAGTAAGCACGGTCATGTCTTATTCATCATGAGAGCAAAAGCTACCGTTAACAAAGAGAACCCTGCCTCTCAATGGAAACCTTTCTCCTGATCATGATGCTCTTTATTTAATTTGACAGGTGTATGGGATAAATAAATTTCAAGCACTTTGTTATATCATTTTAGAAATTAAACATTTGTTTTCTTTAAATTAATTATGTGTCCATGCTTTCAGGATGAATTTTCTGTAGTTTTAATTCTCAGTTGCAACATTTCTGTCAGTGATTCACTCTATATTCTTGCTCTATTAAATGAATGTTAAGAGGGGAATTCACCAAGAACTGATTGCACTGTTTATTTGCACATGCTCTGCATCATTTTGAATGACTGAATATTAATTTGTTATTTTGTTTTGTTTTCCAAAAAAAAAAAAGATATAATTTTATATATTTTTTTATGAACTTGTATTAAAAAAGGCTACAGTAAGTGATACTAGATTGAGAAAATTAATTCTCAATTAAGTTGAATTAAGGCTAAAATAATGCATAAAAATCTTCACTAATGCTGCAAAACTTAAAGTCACGATAATTGGATATAATTGGCTGGGTAATTGATCTATCCACTAGTTCTTGATTGGATTTTGAGATGTCAATACTAAAACTTATGGGGTCAAAAAAATTATCAAGACATTTTTTTTAAGTATATGCACAGATGAATCGTTCAAAATAAGGCCAATAACATGCATTTAAAAAAATTGAAAGGGTGAATTTTCACTTCTAACAGTGCTTTGATTCACTTTCTCTCTCCTGCAGTACTGTGAAACTCTCCTGTCATGTCTCGCTGTGTGCTGGAAATGGCAGGTGAAGCAGCTGAGCTTGTACTGCAATGCTGTTCCCGTCAGCGCTGTGGCCCAGAGAAAGATGTACGATCTCCGAGGTGTGTTTGCCTTGCTGGGCGCATCCATCTGTCACTGGTTGCCCAACAAACTGCTCTGTCATCGCCCCGGGAGCCTGGAGGTTAGGTTATTTGCTCAGGATGATCACTACAGCCGTGAAGGGACCAGCTGCCAAAACACTTACAAACAGCATTTTTCATGGCACAATTCTGTGATCTGCTGCTGGAGTTTTCCTATAAGAAAGAGGTGCACAAAATTAGACACAATGCAAACTGTGTCAAGAATCATTTTGCGAAACAATTTACTCTTCCACTTCTTTTTTTTTTTTGGCATTTAATTGGACTGTTCTCTGTGATCTTTTAAAGGAGACATATTATGCCCCTTTTTACTATATGTAATATAAGTCTCTGGTGTCCCCAGAATGTGTCTGTGAAATTTCAGCTCAAAATACTCCACAGATCATTTATTATATCATTGAAAAGTCAGATTTTCATGATATGTCACCTTTAATAAAATAAATGTAAATGGATACATGGACTACATTATTATTTTATCAAAAATAAATGTAAAAAACTGATAAAAGATATTATGTATATAAGACATTGCTAGTCAAGTAAAGACAAGTAGCATTTAGACATGTTTACGGTAAAACAAGAAAAAATATTTTCACAGTGCAAATAGCATCATAAAAGCAATCCATTACAGCTTGCACGGCTACACATTTTTACTAGTCGATTAGTCATCCAGAAAAGTTGCCGACTAGTCAGCAGGCCAATGTTTACCTTATGTAAATGACAAAATGCCATGCAGCATCAGCGATCTTTGCTGTTTCTGTCAAATCCAGCGGTGTGTGTTTACGGAGAGTGTAGCTAAAATGATGTGGGTGCTGCCTGCATCAAATATGTACTACTTGCTTATAGTTCCTGTCAGCCTCTGGGTGACACTTGGTTATTTTCAGAGCGGTTTACAAGAATTTTGGTTTGTATATGAACACTCAAAAATACCATCTCAGGATAAGACAGCGCATGGGGAGGCTTCAGCTTTGTCTTTTAATTCAACCAATTTTTTTCCCCTTGCAATGCATTCAAGCAAAAATAAATTCTTAAAATATACCATGAATGATCTCCCGAAACACAATGTTATGTACTAGTTTGTGAAATATATAGTCAATAATATTTCCGTTTTATATTCCAGGGGTGGGCAATATACCAGTAGACATGATAAACCAGTAGGAATATGTCAGATGGTAGAGATTTTGGATTATTGTCTCTATTGTGGTTAAGTTCATGTTATGTTATAGTGCTGCACACATCATTTGCATTTGTTTTTTAGCCTTGCGGTTTAAAATGTGATTAAATCCCATATTAATCAACTAAGGACAAAATTAAAGGTAAAGCTTGGGTTCTATTACAGAAATAAACCCTGCTTTTCATCTGAGGCAAGAAGAAGATTGGTTTCTGCCACATTTATGCCAGTCCTTGATTATGGAGACATTCTGTATAAATCGGCATCTACCAAACTTTTAGGTTCTTTGGACACTCTGTATCCCGGTGTGCTCAGATTTATATTAAATTGTAATGTTAGTACCCATCATTGTGATTTGTATAATAGAGTTGGTTGGACGTCATTACCAACACGCAGATGTAATCACTGGTACATGTTTATCTATAAATCCATCTTGGGTTTACTGCCTCCATATCTTTGTTCCCTCACCCAGCCTAAAGCTCTAGGAGCTTATTCTCTGTGCTCACAGGACTTGTACATTCTTTTGGTTCCATTTGCATGAACTGAACTTGGAAAACAAGCTTTTCAGTTTGCAGCGGCCAATGATTGGAACTTTTTACAACACAACTTGAAGTTGCAGACCTTAGTGTCAATGAACAATTTTAAATTCTTGATTAATGAGCTGTTGAAGGAAGAATTAATTTGTAAATGTTTTTAATTGTTGTCAACACATTGTTTTAGTGTTCTTCTTATGAAATGTAGTGCTGCATCTTGGCCAGGTCATTTCTGTAAAAGAGATTTTTAATCTCAGAAAGTTTTACCTGGTTAAATAAAGGACAAATAATAATAATAAAAAAAGATTTAAAATCATTAAAGCACAATAAGCAGCAAAAGATATCTCAATTTGGTATTTTCGAATTGTTTAATTGTTTAATTCTTTTTGGCGGCTTATTGCACTTGAACCACAGTCTTATGTGTCAAAATGTCCATCTTGGTGAGTATTCAGACAAACACAGTTGGTTACTGTATGTCTTATGTGAATGTAAACAGTTTGGCGAAAATTTAATGTATGTCAGTATATTGGATCTGTGCATTAGGTCTTAAAGTGACAGCAGCCTAACATACCTACTACTGTCTGTGTCAGTAGCTGCGTTTCCATTACAGATTTGTGCCAAACATTTGCAATATTTTATTGATGTTGATTCAGTTTTTTTAAAGAATATTAAATAATGGTCATGTGACTTTTACATACGTCAAGTGACCTGTAAATGTGAAAAAAATGCAGTTTTGTGAAATATTCCTTTTTCGAATTGAACAGAAAAACCACCACATGCTAGCGTAAGAGCCTTTTTGCGATATATGGACTTTTTGCAAAATTTGTATTTCCATTGATCATATTTTCAATTTGCAATTTCAGTTTGTGCAATTTGAAGGGTAATGGAAACACAGCTTGTGTTAATCAAACAACCAAAGACAAAAAAAAAAAAAAATCACAGATTGCTCTTGACTGAATCACTTGTGCAAATTAAATAAGCATACATGCATATTTAGTGAAGATTATGCGTTTTTTTTATTTTATTTTTTTACATATTTTACACATTTATTTGTATTGTGATATAAGATTTTGGTCAAATAGCCCACCCCTAAATTCATATGGTAGCAATAAGAAATGAACATTTTAAACCTGTGTTGTTGTAGGTGCAAACATGAGAGTTGCTAAGAATTAATTGATTTTTCAGAAGGTCCTTTAATGAAAAACACTTGTTGACAATATCTGTAATAAGACTCTATGTTTCAGTAATCATGACCAGCATCTGTCTGCATGTCTGTTGTACATGTGTTTGGTATGGGAAATCCCTTAGATGCAGAAAGTCTTAAACTGGCACAGTGGATTAATGAGGCATGCTGGGTAATTAACGTAATGAGCCTCCAGTGTGTCTGGCTTGCCTCAGCACCACAAAAGGTGAATTTTGGAGTGGTCATATGCAAGCGTACCAGTGTGTGTATGTGTATGTGTCGGAGTAAGTCAAATGTGTTCTAAGGGTGGGCTCTTGTCTGGATTTCATGTGATCGATTAGCTACTGAGGAACTAAAGGGCAACCTGGGAGTGATTTCAAGCAGGAAATTGGAATTCACAGCAAACAAACAAATAGACTGTGTGTGCTGCCCATCACTTGCCACACTGTGGTCACATGATCAGCAGCTGTGCTGGGGGACACTGGGGCTGAATGTGATGCATGGCAGCCCTCCTATACTATTAACTGAGCTGTGAATCAGACTACCTCACTTGATATTTCTATTAAAATTTCATTATGGATGGAGGTGAGCTCTTAATTTAAGAGGGCATTCACACATATGCACACTATTGGCTTAAAGGCCCTTGTCTAACAACTAGAATTATTTTTGATATCTAAAGGTCATGTTAAATCTGTCTTTGAAACTTTTTACCAAGTAATCATGTGCCTTTTATAGATTTTATTGGTTTGCCCTTATCCTTGACCTAGACTTTAAATCGTAAAATATGAAAATCCATCATAAAATGTTAATTATTACATTTAAAACTATGAAAATATAAACAAATTGTGAAATTTATTTTCAATATTTATTCTGTGAATTTTTTTCTTCTTTACAAATAATCTTTCATATGATTTTATTATAATTGTTGTTGTTGATGTTATTATTATTTTGTTTAAAAATGACTGTTCCATATTGGTGCCATTTTTTACCCATTACAATAATAATCTGAAAAGTAGGTGTACTTGTTTAGTGTCAGTAAAGAGCTTGAGATAAAATCACCCTAAACTAAACTGGCAATACAGGCAAGGATAACCCTTGGCATTCATTTGCTGAACCGATTAACATATTTTCAGTTTTACTGCAGTCAAAGATTCTGAAGAAAAGAAACCTGATTTAACATTTTGATCCAATTCCCTTGCACCATCAGACTTAATTAGCTTACTTTGGCTATGGTGGTCAAGTGAAATAGCTTTTTTCCTGGTACAACACAATCTGATTCAAACAAAACACTCCCTCAACCTCACTTATCACCTCAATGCTGATTTCTTGTCAACCCCAATGGTTTGGAAAACAAAATAACATCCTCTAAGTACACAAACTCTATCAGAACTTTATCTGGCACAGGCTAGTTGAGGTCTCCCTAGCATATTTCAGCGATAACCTTGTTTTTCAAGTAAACAGGCCAACTCTCTTTTTTAACTCCACCGTCAAATTCTCATCTGCATTGATTGAACAGAAAAAATAGAACACCCTACCATTTCGTAGACTTTATATGTGTAAACCATGCCCATGTCAAATGTGTCATTTGGGACAGGGCCCAGACACCTGTCCCAGTTCTTCTCCTGAATCAGGACAGCTTGCTCTCCTCGTTATATCTCTGAGGAACATATACAGTAAAGCAATGAAGGAATATACAGTGAAGTAAATTGACTGTGCTTTAAAAAATTTACCAATATAAAGGGCTTTAAGAGATTCAGAGCCATGGGTGGTTTTTAGCAACATAGCCTATAAAACAGGATTGTTATGCCCACAGTTATAGATGCCTGATGAATGAACATTTGTTATTCAATCATCCTGTCATTCACCATCACCAATGAAAGAAGGAAGCCCAGCTCACCTACACAAATGGACAGCTAGTTATGGAAGCAAACCACGCAGAAACATTTATCAGGGGAGAGCAGCTGGGAAATACCACAGTTCCCTTTCATGGGAACTTCGAACTGCGTCCTCTAGGGGGCGCTATGGGGAACGCCTCGTCGTGACCCGTGTCTGAAGCATACATTGAAAAAACACCAACTCATTGGCCGGCGACAGCCATGACGTCATTACCGGTGCGACTAAAGTATAAATAGGCGCCGGGAGCATCACATCATAAGGAAAGAGGGGCAGCCGTCTGCTTCCCGCGATTCAGCACCCGCCGCTGCTGAGGCACGGAAGGGAATGAGCTCGTGGGGATCGCAGGTAAGCAGGAAATGTAGGAGGTCACATACATTTAAATTTGGGATTTAGACCAAAAACGTCACACACAGACGTCAATCCGCACCCTACTTTCATAAATCTTCAACAATCCTTCATTGCTGTAATACCTACCAACATTCTGAATATCCACTTCATCCATGACATATACTCTCTGTCACAACTCCAGAGGTCTACTAAATTAGAAACAAATGCGACAAAAAATGCATCAACATTTATTTTGAATTTAAAGGGGTCATATGATGCGATTTCAAGTTTTCCTTTCTCTTTGGAGTGTTACAAGCTCTTGAAAACGACGTGTTTGAGAGAGCACAACCCTACATAGAGGACCTACAATAATGTAGAGTATTTGAAAAATAATGTGTTTTTTGAACATTAAAGCATGCCAACATATTCTGTTTCACCAAATACACCAAATAATGATCTTTAAAATAGCATCATATGACCCCTTTAAAATGTAGTCGGGACAACTTTGGTTACGTCCATACGTGGTTTTGTTAGATACGATACGAGCTGTGCGGTGTGATTTCCGATTCACATACATATGAACTGGTCCTTTTTAATGAGACTGGCAAAAAAGAGTCACACTCGATCTATCTGAATCAGAATCTCTCAGTCAATGGCTGTATCCGAAAACCTAGGCAGCTGACTTGCTGCCTCGCTGCTTTATCAGGCTAATGATTTTGCAGGCAGCATTTTTGCACTAAGGCACCTGATGTAACTGATTTGGACAGGCTTCTGAGGCAGTGTAAAAGTTTAATGATCTATAACAACAATTAAACGAGTTTTGGTGATAACTAAACGAATATTTAATTACATCAAAAGTGCAAAAAGTTAGTCAGAAGTATACATTTACACACAAACTGACCACCAAACCTTTATTTTTTTTAGCTCAACCATCACAGAATGGAACGCACAGGATTGTGGGATATCAAAGACAACGAAGGATACATCTATGCTGCCTTCAAAAATTGATCAGATGAAGGTATCTCAGGAGGCAGGAAGTGAAGCTAACTTTAGATTCGGAAGTGCTTTGATGCCTTCCTACCTTGGAACAGTGGAGGCTCGTCGGGGGAGGCAGGGGAGGCACAGTTTCCCCATAATTTTGAGGTGAAAATGGGAGGAGGACGATTTAATGTTAATAAAATTCACAAAATTCAC
>NW_015544247.1:4075325-4082394 GCF_001515605.1 Sinocyclocheilus anshuiensis
AGAGACGTAAATTACGTGATATTAGTTTGAACGTCTGCCGCTGCGCTGATAATGTACCAAGTACTTATGATGAGTAGCAATATTGAATATTCGATTGCCAACAGATTGTCATTCAAACAGTAGGCTATATATACAAATTTAGGGAAAACAGCCTAAGCTGGATATAGGCTACAGCAGTCGGCTTAATTAAATGGCGCAACAGGCAGCTCTCTTTTAACACAGACTTTTAAGAAGGGATGGATGTTTGCTTCAAGTGATAGGCCAGGTAAGTGAAATTATATTATCTTGCTGTATGTATGTCGTTTTCTTTACGTTTTCTGACTAAAAGCAACCAAAAAGTCATTTTAAAGTGGTTAAGCAAATAATAATAATAATAATCGGCAGGGATCCCAGACCAATACAATTAGTGTGCCTCCTCTATTTTAAAACCCACGAGCCGCCACTGCCTTGGAATGCGTCCTCCGATTCCGAAGGCAGCATTTTTCAGCCAATGATTCGTTTAGGGTCATTGCTGAGTTTAACTGACTCATTTAGGACCGCGAATCATTTGCTACTAGGAACTAGAAATTGTTACTGAAATTAAAGTTAGCTACATTCACAAAGCTTTGTTGTAATAAATGTTTTTTTTTTTTTTAATCTAATATTTGACAAAAAATATTTTTCATTTTTTTAGCAAACTGAATTACAATTGTACTGCTATATTGACTGCCATAAAGAAACGTTGTTTAGGTTTAAAACAGATGAGTGACATCACACAATACATTTTTTAAACAGGCAGAAATATTCTTACAAAACACAATAACATTGATTTAGCACAAATATAGACAGGATTCCAGCCCGGGGTCGTCACATGTGGTTGCCACAGGCATCACACTATGGTAAGGGACGTAACATTTCCGTCACACGCTTGAGGCATTCGGCCAATCACAACGCACTAGATAGCTGGCCAATCAGAGCACACCTCGCTTTTTCAGACTGATGAGCTTTGTAAAAATCGACGCGTTTCAGAAAGGCGGGGCATAGAGGAGAAACAATAATGTACAGTATGTGGAAAATAATGTGTTTTTTTAACCTTAAACCGCATAAACACATTTCATTACACCAAATACACAAAATAATGTTCTTTTTAGCAGCATCATATTGAATGTGATATTCATATTTAGCAGCATCTTTTTAGCCATCTTTATTGAACAATTCTGTAATTTGTCATGTGGCCCATAAATGTTTTATTTTAGGAGCCAACTATGGCTCCCTAATCATTGTTTTTCTTTGTATATATAATCCCTATGTATATAAAACGGTCTGGTGTGGGTTTAATGAATGACTGTCAGTGTAAACATAGCCAGATGCTACTGTCCCTTATCAGTGCCGGTTCTGCACTCAGCTGTACGCACTGATTGTCAATAACTTTAATTTTCTATTAATGCTCCAGTCCTCCATTGGGAAGTAGGGAAGATTAAAATAGCCTGGGCAGCACTGGTTAGTTAATCAGCTTTCATGCGATGAATCATAATCTTTTTTGACAGGGAAAACATCTGTGTAATTTCAAAAGAACAGCGTGAAAGTCCTTGCACTCACTGTGCAAGTTGCCGTGGTGACATTGTTTCACAGCTTGCAACCGATACAGACTTGTCATTCTACCGACAGAGCAAAACAGTATCTACACATCATACAGGCTTGTAAAATGAAACAGTATGAGATCGCATCTACACAAACATACACACAGTATATATATCCTAGTCTGAGGTTGGGTAGTGCAGAGAGAAGTCAGACTCAAAGCTGTTAAACAAACGGGACACTAAACTCTCTCCCCCAAGGGACGTGCAGAGGTCCAGGCCCTAACTGTTACCAAAATCTTGTTAACGTCTCCTGCCGAGAGTCCGGTCTCGACAAATGAGACTATAAACGCAGTAAATTCTCTGGCATGTTGTCCATATCTGTTAGAGGTTATTTATTGTTTGCTGCCAGGTGAGCATTTGCAGCCTTTTGTGCTAGAGTATATTTCTCATCCCATGACTCTGCAGCAGTCATATATCCTGAGGGGCAGAGTGTGTATGACACGTTGATACACACACACACACACACACACACACACACACACACACACACACACACATATATATTACACACTAGACTAGCCTTTACCTCCCACATACCCTCATTATGTTTTCTTTCTCAGTAAATGTTATGCTCCTCCTACTGCCTTGATGACCTGGACCACACTGAAAATTCACTGAAAAATCTAATGGGTCAATCTTTTTAAAAAAGCATGCAAAATATGCCTTAAAATATCTAAGTAAACATACTTATTTGGCTCTAAAGTGGACTAGGAATTGCATGTCTTAGCTGCACTCAACTGACGTGGTCTTTTTAATGACAGAACTATTTAAATGAAGTATTTGTAAGTGATTTCAGATAACAGATTAAATATTTTTCAAATACAATTAACTCAAAATTGTTTAACAAAATTACCTAAATTATTATACATTAACATTCATGCTTTTAGCAGACCTAGTTTTTTCTGCAGCTCAAATAGCAGAGCATGCCACTACAAATGACATGCGATCATTAGGGGTTACATTAAATGATAAAATGCAAACCAATGCAAACTGTATTAGATTTATCTGTATCTGCCAAATGCATTAATGCAATTTTTTTTTTACCAGACTCAGCTGTTGAGACACTTGATTCTGTTCAACACTTGTAAGTGCACATAAAGCATAAATGACATGATTTCAACAGGGTCCAAGTTCTTCAGAGAAAACACTAATGATGACATCACACAAACAGACCAAAAAAAACAAAAAAAAAACTCTTTATTGTTTTTATTATATATGACAACATTTAGGGCATAGGCCAAAATTCCACAAACATTTACAAAGAAATTAAACATGAAATTTTGAGGTAGGAAACTTAAGGTAAATTTAGGTAAACTGGGTCAATTTTTGCCATTGTGATGACTGGGAAAGGTCCCAGCTAACTTGAATTCACTCTATTTTCTTGTAAAACATACTCCACTAATCTTTATTTGCAATTTCAAAATATATATATATTTTATAGTTTAAGAACAGTGAATATTCAACAAAATAAATTAATCTGAAACTGAGATCTGAGCTGTTAAAAAAAAAAAAGTGTGATTGTTCATAATGTTGCAGGGCATTATATTCTCCTAGAATATGAACAATTTTGGGAATTTTGTGTCCTTTTAGTTAATGCTTCATTCAGATGATTCATTCCACTGATGATATGAACCACAAAAAGACATACTGACTCATTTGACTTTGTTTTCAAAGAAGTCTTCTTAGCAAATCTGCATTCATTCCACCCTCGATCATCCAAAGCCAAAGTTGGCCTTGCTGTCATTTCTCCTCTGCAATAGATAATAAACGAAAAGAAACTACAGTCCAGAACATTTAACACAATTGTGGTGAATGCTTAACTATCAGACACAGGCAGTATAACCGTGTCATATTCTAATAAATTATACCTTAAATATGTGTATGGCCTGTACAGATAAGTAGGGTAGTCATTGTGCTGTGATTGGCAGTGTAGAAGCCACATATAATGAGAAGTTTTGTTAGACACGTTCATTCAAGCAATAATGTCTAATGTACCAAGGGCAAATTAAGTTCTCTTTTCCACTCATTAATGACACCTTTGCACCTTAAGATATTACCTTAGTCCATTTACCTTAAAGGTGACATATCATGAAAATCTGACTTTTTCATGTTTTAAGTGCTATAATCAGGTCCCCGGTGCATCTACCAACCAAGGAAACATGAAAAAGATTAACCCAGTAACTTTGTTTTGGTAAGCCTTTTTCAGCAAGCATCTGAATAAAAGAGCGCGTCTGATTTTGCTCCCCTAGTGACGTTGCAAAGGGATCTCATTATAATATTACCGCCCCTTAATCTGTAAGTTTACACCCACGGTGCCGTCATTTGATTTCGCAAGCGACAACGGTGTACTAGTTTTAATGCCATGGCGAAAGTTCGAGCAAAACATGCTAACTATTCTGCCTTTGGCTGCACAGATGAGCACAGAACACTATTTAGATTCCCAGCCTCAGAGGAGACAACGGAGCAGTATGAAAACTTAGTTTAGTACTCACATGCTGTGACAGCCTCTTTCTCTCCATGTGCACTCAGAAAACCGTATATCAGAAGTTTAAACTACTATGGTTTAAAACGCATGATTTCAGCGCGATAAACATGATAATCAGAACCTAAACATTAACAGATGTTTTTTAGCAGGTGCCAGCTGTAATGGCGCAGCTCTATTCTGGAAAAGGGGGTGGGGAGCAGCAGCTCATTTGCATTTAAAGAGAAAGGCACAAAAAAACATGCATATTGTAAAAAGGGGCATAATATGTCTCCTTTAAAAAGTTCATTTATGCTACATTCATACTGCAAGCCTAGTGCTCAATTTTAATTCACTGCTCAGATCACTTTTTTTTTTTTTAATGTGGCTACTATCAGATTCGAATGTGAACTGATCACACTCCTGAAGTGACTTGCATATGAAAGTAAACACGGAGGCTACTGAAGTAAAAGTCGTATGAATTCGGATATTGCTTCAGACCTGTTTGATTTAGGACCACATATGGAAGTGGCCCAAATCAGAATCAAAAAGATTAGATTCCATGGTTTGTGTTGTTCACCACTGTTATGAAAACCAAATCTGAGTCACATATGAGCAAACATTTTGCCCAGCGGATTTGGACCACTTTTGCTTGCAGTCTAAACACAGCCTTACTAATATGAGCAGATACTTATACTATAGCCAATACTTACCCCATCCACTCCAAATAGAAGAGCTAATTTTTGATTAAATTTCATGTGTATTGTGGAGTTCCCATCGATCTGCAATCAATTATAAATGAATTATGCAGTCTTCAAATTGCTCTAATTCAAGTACACTCTCAGTCGATTCAGTCTGCTCACCACAGCTAATTTGAGATAAACCACGCAGTTTAAGTATAAGCACTTTGTTGGGATATTGTGAACGTACTCATAAAAGCTGACGAGATTTATATCAGTTCAGTAAATCCTGGGAGATGAATAATGATAGATCAGAGAGCAGCAGAAGAACCGGAGGCTGCTAAATAAAACTCCCCTGAAACTCGCTTGTGTGTGGGCCTGTCAGACCTGATTATAATTATACACATTACGTACTCTGTTCTGTGACATCATGAAACATGACTGATGGTTAGGGTTCTTGTGAAGTGCCACATGTTGTCGTTTTGTCTCATTCTCGCTCCTGCTCTCTCTCTCTCTCTCTATGTCTGTCGCTCGCGCTGTTTTAGCTGTCTTTCCCTTTGTCTTCTCCAGACACTCATTATGTACGGTTTGAGCAATTTTTTATCAGCGCTTGGAGCTGCCGTGGTTTAAATGCAAAGAGTGGTTCTCTCCAGCTTGCTTTCTTGCTTCACTGATCGACTTGTGGGTTGTAGTCAGTGATAGCAGGGCCATTCCTCTTATGCAGAACCATTTTATCTTTTAAATGTGTCGTAATGTAAGGAAGTATTTCTATAAAAGATAATGGGAGACATTCAGAAATACCGGTTCAGGTACATAAAACTTTGTTAATTATAACTTGATTATGTACACAGTAGGAAGGAAATGAAAGGACGCCTGACAGCATGGAAGCTAACAGGATGTAAATAAAAGAGCTAAAGTTAGCCACTGCTCAACAGAGTTAGCTTACATGAGAGTGTCTGCTTTTGATTAATTTAGGCGGTTTTTTGAAGTCTTTAAGTAATTTTATAAAAACAGGATAGAAAGTTTTAGAATCTAACAAGACAAGTAATACCACAAAACCATCAAGGAATTAATCAAATCCATTGATCAATCCATTAATGAGTAGGCTACACATCCGAAACATGCGCACAGAAAGCGTCCGTCACATGGCATGTGAGTCTTAAACTATCATGTCTTATTGCGCTTAAACGGTCAAATACATACAATGTTATGTCAAAAACACACATAAGTTACAAAAACAGTCAGTTATGTCTGTGAAGGTAAACAGCTGAGAGAGAAATTGCATGTTTATATTAGATCTGTGTATTAAGTGACAGCAGTGTAATATACAGTACCTATACTGCTGTCTATGCTGATAATATGACCCAAACAATAAAATAAAAACAGAAAATCACTCACTACTCTTGAATGTAAAATTTCTGTAGCTCCAATAAGAAGACATTTCTTACTTGAATGCTGCTTTTAAATGCTCTAGCTTGAAGATAAATATGGCTGATTGTGTGCGGCTCACTCAGGGCGGGGTCTCTGTTAATATGGCAGTGTCCATCAACAATTGTGGGTGGGGCCTGTGCAAAGTGACGTCACATTTTACAGATTCTGCAAACGGCTAGTTCTGAGACACTGCTTATGATTTATGGGGATTAAAAAAAGGAGCAGGTGGATTTTTGTCATTATAGGGTGGTTGTGTTCACACGGTGCCAACACACATTTATGTTCAAACAACATATAAAAGTGAATTTTGCATAATAGGTGCCCTTAGAAGCACATGAACACCACCACAATGTCATAATTAAGACTCGGTAATCTTTTGTGATATTTCTTTGAGCCCCAAGTTTCCAAGTTGGGAGTGTGTCATTGAGAAAACATGGCAAACACAATGGATGCAGCGTTTGACTTTGCAGTTGATTGTAAATTTGTTGATAAGTATGAAATTACTTTTTTTTTTTACGTTTTTTTAAAAGGCTTTTTTTAGGCTCGATCCACTTCCCCTTTAATTGGCTATGGTAAAACGCCCTTTAGGTCCTGTCTATGTGCCCCGTAATGCAATACCAAGGGGGGACCACCTGCCCTAAAGTTGATTTTTCCCATGCCCCTCCGGAGGTCTGTACACCCCACTGAAAGATACTGTAACTTATGATTAATATTTTTTACATTTTGTGAGATTCATATTTTATAGAATAAGAAAAATGACGAGCAAATATTATGATAAAATTAGAAGGCTTGAACTATATGAGGAAATTTTAAAATACTGCTCAGAATGACCCAAAAGCTTCCTCAGTTTGCTTTGAGAAGCCATAGTTTTTGAAGGC
>NW_015544247.1:4082709-4084913 GCF_001515605.1 Sinocyclocheilus anshuiensis
GCATTATGCACATATGATTGTGTCTGCTGGTGGTCAGGATTGCACTGTAGGACCCCTAAGCACAGGAAAGCACAGAAATGGATCGTGTTAATATAAGTCACTGCCACTGAACAGATCCCTTGGGGTTTTTCTTGGCATTCTGGGATACAGTGTGAAGGCTGTTGCAGATGGCTTTGGCTGCAACTTGCATTCAATTTATTCAGCACTACTTTAATTGATGTTCATTAGTGATGTTACCAATGCATGGCTTATTTTTCAGTGTGCTGATATATTGAGAAATATGTACATTTAATTACCATGTAAGGCATTTGCGAACATCACACAAATGAACGAGGGAATCTGTCAAACCTTGCCAAAGATCCTTGTTACCTAGCTCGTAGCTTATAACTTATCAAAACATGTATTAACCCGTGGCCAGGGAGAATACAGATATTAAAATTGTTAATATACACGGATGCTAACGTCTCGCTGGACGAACGGTAGATAAGGTGGAAATTATCAAATTTGGAATCAGTTCTAATCAGGTTGACTTCGAATCTTCAGATCCGAGTCCTCTCAAAACCTGAATGAAATAATAATAATTAATTCCCTTACAAATTAGTTAATTTCTTACAACCATATTGGGTTAATTACAGTTCTCAAGGGATTCTTTAGGTATAAAATAAAGTAAGACTGTTGCTATGCAACAAGTCTTTAATGATCCATCATAAGGGCTCAGAATGGAATACTAGCTTACTAATTACTGAATACTGAACAGTATACACTGTATACTTATTATTAAAAAAAACAAAAAAAAGTGAAACAGAATATGCACAATACGTAAATCCAAAGTATGCTACATTAATCTCAGTGCTGTCTAGTTGTAATCTTTTTAAAGGAGATACACATTATTTGCATTAAAATTTGCATTACATTTTGTGTAAATATAGTACCGTTTAAAAATATGGGGTTGGTAAGATTTTTAAAATGTTTTAATGTTTAAGTCTCTTATGGACGTTTGTTTCCGCCACAGCATAAAATAAATAAAAAATAATAATTTTAAAAAAGGTAATTCTAACTTCTTATTTCACAGTTTAGACTTTCTTTCTTGCAGTTCTGAGTTTACATCAGATTTCCTTAGAAAAAACAAGTCTGAATGTGAGACATAAACTCGCAACTCCAAAAAAAAAAAAAAAGGGAGTCAGAATTGTCTGATAGAAAGTCGCAATTACCTTTTTTCTGTAGCAGAGATGTAAACTCAGAATTGAACAAAAAAGTCAGAATTCAATTCTGGCTTTGTTTTCTCATAGTTTTTCTTATTATATCCTAATTGTGAGATAATAAGTCACAATTACCTTTTTAATTTTTTTATTCCATGGTGGAAAAGGCTTTATTTATTTGATAAAAAAATTCTATAAAAATAGCATTTAAATATTTAGCAGTCAGTACTCCGTCTTCTGTGTCGCATGATCCTTCAGAAATCATTCTAATATGCTGATTTGCTGCTCAACAAACATTTCTTATTTTTCTGAATGTTAAAAACAGTTGTGTTACTTCATGTTTGTAATGGCTTCTTAACTTGTCATCCCATTGGAAATGAAAGTTCATGCTGAGCATATTGCATTATGGGTTACAATATGCAATGTTTTAAAGGGGTCATATGATGTTGCTAAAAAGAACATTATTTGGTGTAATGAAATGTGTTTATGCGGTTTAAAGTAAAAAAAACACATTATTTTCCACATACTGTACATTATTGTTTCTCCTCTATGCCCCGCCTTTCTGAAACGCGTCGATTTTAACAAAGCTCATCGGTCTGAAAAGTGAGGTGTGCTGTGATTGGCCAGCTATCCAGTGCGTTGTGATTGGCCGAATGCCTCAAGCGTGTGACGGAAATGTTACGCCCCTTACCATACTGTGATGCCCTGTCAGGCCGGAACGACAAGACAAAAACATTAAAACCCATTATAAACGAGGCATTTGTTGCATCCAGTGGGGACATAATTACGGATTATAATGACTTATACTGTCTTTTTACACATTGCGTTGCATCGCGCCGCGTAAACATAAAACCATGTCTGCATTTGTGATCGGAGAAATGACAAACAACAAGCCCTACTCTACACTGCCCAAAAAACTCGCTTTAAATATATAAAATATAAAAACTCTTTAAATATAAAAAAACGTACTTACAGTCTTTGATCAGAACAGCCGGCATTGTAGTC
>NW_015544247.1:4085288-4093025 GCF_001515605.1 Sinocyclocheilus anshuiensis
CAGACTGTGAGTCAGAACAGCCGGCATTGTAGTCTACTCTACCAGGATCAGGAACCAGTCCTCCATAAAATGTGCTGCACACAAATTAATATTTGGGTTGAACTGTTCTGGAACAGTGTTGTAAATACAACTTAACCTCTGATTTCTAGTCGTGTCCTCTTTTGGAAGACCAAACAAAGTAGTTTCGCTTTCACAACGAAACACACGGCGGGCCTGAGGGCTAGAGTGAGCGGAGGCCGGCGGCTAGAGTGAGCGGTGGCGGGCGGGCTTGAGGCAACCACATTTGAGACTTTAGTCTTTGCAACTTTACAGATCTTCTTTATGCACCAAGAGCTTGTAACACTTCAGAGAAAGGAAAAATTTAAATCGCATCATATGACCCCTTTAATAAATTATAATATTTATATTTTATGAAATGTAAGTTATCCGAATATACCATGCATACATCTGCATACTTTACAAAGTGCACAGTACTGCTGAAAAGTATTATAGTAATAGCTTTGAGTCTCATACCTCCTCAACCCAGTCATAATTTATAACTCAACTGGCTCCTCCTCTTTATGCTAGCCACATCCAGAGCCTCACGAGCACTGGTCATGCTATTAACCCACTTTCATCCATGCTCTTTAACACTGACCTTTTATAGCTTCTCTAATGCTAGAAGAGCTCTATTGATTTTCGTATTCTGTCCTGCCACACAGAGCACACGCTGTTCACCTGACTACTTGCATTACATTTAATATGGATGCAGAGGAGATGCCAACGGGTATCAAATGAGTCTCATTTACTGGAGTCTGATAGCTCTGTCCAACCCCTGAGCACAAACATGTCACGTAATTACACTAGACTAGAGGAACAACTTGTATGTTATAGTGAAATATATATTTGCATTTGTGACTCCTCGTTAGTGTGTTCTAAATGAAGCCTTCAAATGCCTCTGATATATAGTGCTTTGCAAGAGGATTCAAACCCTGAACCAAACTAATTTTATTGAAATATATATACCACATTGATGTTTTGTTGAATTTAGTTTACATAAATTTAGTGATATTTATCAGAGACATATGATCGTGGCAACATCATGCCGCAGGGATGCTTTAAATCAGCATCTTGTTAAAATGCAATAAAGTATGCAGAGCAAAATACAGGAAAATATAGAGAAAAAAAAAAAAAGAAAAAGGTTTCAAGAATTGATTTATGTTATATTAGATTACTTAACCTTAAAAAACATTAAAATATTTAATTTAGCATTTTAGAGCTTTACACATTTGAAAATATGCATTAGTGATGACAGCTTATACTGTACTGTATATCTACATGCTCATATACCCACTAGGATTTGGCACAGTGTTTACTGTAAGTTCACCAAACCTAACATCTCTCCCCACAGATCTTAAAGTATGCTGCAAAATAGAGCAACTGAATATTCATGTGACGTTTCATCTTGTAACAGAGGAATATATGCAAAGTTAGCCCTTCATTAATGGAGGCAAGGCCCAGTATTCTCATGAAAGTTTGCTGAGAGCTCTAGAGATACAATACTGTAACTTTATGCAGACATATGTTATTTCCCAAGAAGATGAAAAGAGGTGTTCATTTTTCTTCCCTTCATATTGCCGTAAGAGCTGTGTGATTGCGAAACTCTCTCAAAGTGCTGGATTTGGGATGCATAACTAATTTTATTGTTTTGATGTGGAAATTGACCAATAAATTCTTCTTTTAACCTATGCTTTTATATATATTTTTATAAATCTAATGAATCTTCTTCATCAGGGTGATGTGTGGACACAATAGGACATTTTAAATTGGGTTTAAGAAACATTTAAAAGCTACAATGATCAATCCTTATTTCTTGTCCGAAGACTTGGCCCTTTTATTGGAAACAACATGAATTCTTGGTAATGGAGCAATTCTCTTCAGATGGTAGTTTTTAATTAGCAATTAAACTCATAGAAAGATTGTGCCCTTCTGAGGAATTGTAGGAGCAATATGAGATTACCCTCAGACACAATGATGAAAACCACAGTAATGACTGACAAACTTTTTGGTGGTTTACATTTGCGTATAAATATGTAATTATGGCTTCCAGGCCCATCATCTGAGTAACTGCATGCAATAGCAGGCACTTGTTCTGCTGCAAAAGTCCCTTTTTAAAGAGAAAGTTCAGCCAAAAATGTTGTCATCATGTATTCACCCTCATGTCGTTCCAAACTTGTATGAATTTCTTTGTTCTGTAGCACATAAGAGGAGATGTAGTTGGTCTCACTTTTCATGTGATTACAATGAATGGTAATGGCTAAAGCACCATATTACAAACGTAATCCATACAACTAGTGTGCTTTATTTCAAATCTTCTGAAGTCATACCATAGATCTGGTTAAGAAAAAGACTAATTTAAGTAATTATTCATTGATAATCCTCTCCTCTAGTGGGCTTGTAGCCATTGCAGTAAGATCACTGAGTCAACTTGAGAGCCAATATTACTCAGACTGATTTAATGAACTGGATCAAACGATTCATTGAGAGATTCGACTCAAAGGGACGATTCATTCATGAAACAGACAATGCATCTTCTCTAATGAATGTGCACAGTGGAGATGGTCTGTTGCTTCAGAAGACTTGAATAAGGTAATTAAATAAAGTAAATAAATACATAAAGTCAGAATATTGCAAAAATATGTGCAGTATGTTTTGTGTGCCAAGTAATAAATAATATATTATGTATTCAGTGAAATTTCCAGGGCTTTTTCTAAACCCAGTCAAAGCATAATAACAATTTGTAAGGAATCTAGCTGTAATGAGGCAGTCTGAAGTGTCCTGGAGCGCTGTGTACTAGTTAGCCTCTTTAATTACAGTATTTTGAGTTTAAAGTGGGTTAAGACTACTTCTCTATGGCCTATTTTACAGTGCACACACAAAATATGCACGTGTTAACATTAAAGGATTCATACTGCCCACATGAGCATGCCTCTGCTGCTGTATCAGAAATGCAATTACAAGTTGTTGTCATTTTTTACAGCATACACTGGATTTTACAACACTGAACTTTACAACACTTTTTTATTCAAAATAAAATACTAGGTTACTTCCTGTCATGGTAACTAAAATACTGTAAAAAACAAATGTTAGTTCATGCTGCATTGTGAGATAACAGTGTGTTGGGATTTTGACTGGGAACTTATTTAATTTAACATTTACATTTACATTTAGTCATTTAGCAGACACTTTTATCCAAAGCGACTTACAAATGAGGACAATGGAAGCAATCAAAATCAACAAAAGAGCAATGATACACAAGTGCTATAACAAGTCTCAGTTAGCTTAACGTAGTACACGTAGCAAGTTTTTTTTTAATTATATGATAAATAAAAAGAAAACAGAATAGAAAAAGAAAACAAGCTGTTTTTTAAAGAAAACAAGCAGTTAGTAAATTAATAGAGTGCAAGTCTAAAAGGGGCACGTTTTTTTTAAAGAATAGAATTAGAATAGAGATTTCTAGAGTTGGAGGGTCAAATAAAGATGGAAGAGATGTGTTTTTAGCCGATTCTTGAAGATAGCTAAGGACTCAGCTGCTCGGATTGAGTTGGGCAGGTCATTCCACCAGGAGGGAACATTTACTGATCTTCTTGATGTTAAATAAAGAAAATCTGCAGGACCGGACAGTTTTAGCAATGTGGTCTGAGAAAGTCAGCTGATCATCAATCATAACTCCAAGGTTTCTGGCTGTTTTTGAAGGAGTTATGGTTGATGTGGATAATTTTATTATATAGCCTATTATTATTTACATATTATAGCCTAAATATGCAACACTATTGTGAACACTATTATAGGTTTAGGGTAGGATTTAATGCAGGTGGTACTTTATTTTCAAATGCGATAGAGCATTAACCTTTTAGTGCTACTCAATGAACATTTAATTTCTGAATTGTCACAATCTATACAGCAATCAACATTACAAAGTGTTGCCAAATTCACATTCATCTGTATCTGATACAACCGAATGCACTTTTACCACCACTTACTGGACATTTCACTTTGAAAGTGATGTTGAAACATGCAAGAAGCAACGTATATCATGTCGCCAAAGGCATGCTTTTCCAATGAAAACTGGCTTGTGCTTTTTAAAAAGAGAACTACTGCAGCCAAATGTTCCTCAGTTCCTTTGTTATTTACTTACTGCTGTATTTGGCCTATGAAATAGGGACCAATTTCTTGAGTGCTGCAATCAAACAGGGAGCTGGTCAACACTAGCTCTAATTGGACACGTGCAACCCACCACTGAATGCGCTGATAACTTTTTTTCTGGTCTCACGACCCACTTGTTGACAACACAGCATGACAAAAGAAGTTTCAGAGGGAACCTTTTAAGAACAGCAGAGCAGCAGCCGAGACGATGCAAGTTACTAGCCGTTGATATCTGCGCGTAATTAGTTTTTTTAGCGCAGCTTCTCCAGTTGTGTGTTTGTTTTCATCTCGGGTATATAGGCTACGAAGTTTGGATCCTCTGAGAGCTCTGGGTGCTTTCCAAGCAGAGAATTATTCAAATTATCTTCAATAAAGGAATTGATTACGGTCACACTTCCCCTGTTACTCATCTAGTCAGACTCACCCGTGCACCCTTCCGCGCCTAATTGGAGTGTCAAAATAGCTCGTTCATTTCCGTCACGGTACATATGCCGTAGATGCCCCTGTTTATTTCCCGTACGCTTTCTGACTCACTCCACTCTGTTGCTTATGAATTAGAGGGATTGTGAGACTAACTGACTCTGCATGCGTGACTTGGCCGAGTTGGAGCAGCTTGATCGGGCAATGACTGCAGGCAGTCTCTTTGCTCTGAGCTCAGGCCATTGCTTTTACTGGGATGAGATAGCAGGGCAATTTACATAATAATAAGATCATTTGTCCTTCTGTCACAGTTCCAAAGATGGAAAAACAACATCAATTAGTCCACTATCCAGGGGCGCAGAACTGCAGGCTAAGAATGAAGGTGTGGCTTTTGTTTGGTAAAAGAAGCAGCGATACACTAGCTCTTCCTCTACCTTAATCATTAAAAACTATTCTCATATTAGCAGCATGAAGCATCATCTAACACTCCAAATGAGGGCCGCCAAATGGCTCGGACATTGCCTTAGAGGCTAAATGCATATGGTCAGGGCTAGTGGAGCCAGAGAGAATGCTAATATGAGAAAGAACAGATGCATGAAGAATTAAAGCAGTGAGGCTAATGATGGGAGCCAGTGTGTCTGGTAATTATCAGCCTCCCAAAGACTCCCAGGTAATGCGAGCCTTCTCCACAGTCATTAGGACCGTCATGATGCATTCAGCGCATGTCCCACCGCACCGTTCAGGGGCTGCCCGAGGCTAGGTGGACTTTGGGTTTGGTGCCAGGCCATATTCAAGAGACCTAAAAAAAAGTATCTTTGGGCTGACAGAGATGTTCTTAGATCTCGACAGTGCTGCCCAATGTCACTATTCTCTGATGTCTATCAGAGTTTTGGAGACTTTTTTGTTAGTGTCCTTTTCGATCTTTTGGTTGTCCTTAAGGCAAATTTGGTAGTGTTTTAAATGACTAAATGTAAATAGGACTGCCAATTTCATAGTAATTTAGTTACAAATAAATGTTATAAAAAATTTACTCATTTAATCATGCCCAAAGCCATTCATACAGGTTCATGTTTTTTCCAGGCTTGTGCAAAATCTAACTGAAGAACTGGCTCCCTTTCAGTTCATTAGTTGAATTTGAATTGGTGATAACCCACACAGAAAGTTGAATCGGAATTTGAACATTGTGGAATGACAATCTGGAATGAATTTACTGAAATGCAATTCAAATTTAGGCTTTTTAAACTTTTTTTCAATTCTTTCAAAGAAAGCTTTGGAAAGTCAACATTCAAAGTCTCTGCTTACAAACTTTACATTTCTAGTTAAAAGTTGCACATTATTTTCAATTCATTTTAAATTCTAATTCCTTTCATTCAAATTCAAATAGCAATTCTGCATCCTGTTTTAAGCTTAATTCAAATTCAGCAAAATGATATTGACATTAAATTAACTCATCATTTGCATATAAAGGGGGCCTTTACACGACACTGTTTTCAACTAAAAACTGAAAACTGTGTATGCGTTTTGGACATCCATTTACACAATAACAGCATTTTGGGGAGGAAAAAAAGTTTAAATTTTTAGTATATTTTTGTCGTACCCTAATATAATATCCTATTATAATGTCCTAAATTATCTTTATCAGGGGAATAAATGATGATGAAATGACAAGTCAGAATCAAGCACTCTATATAGCCACATAATAAGATTAATCAATCAGCTTATCATGCAATTAATTTGATTAAATTATCTGTAGTTTCAACACATCAATGTCATAACTGGTTGACAGCAGAGACTGACGCGCCCTCAATATGTGCAACCTAGCTTCTGTAATGGGCTGGAAACTAGTGAACCGTCATTCCAGATAATTGTTACCTAATCCACTTTTTGGGAGTCCAGAGCTCTACATTCACACTCAATTCCAGTTAATTTCCCAAAATTGATTGCACATCACAGCATTGATCGCATGTTGGAATTTTGTCAGACTGTTATTGAGTTCATAGTTTGTGCTCTGTTAATGTAGCTCTTTAAAGGCATCTGCTAAATTAAATTGCACCCGACAGCTTTCCAATTAGCCACACTTGTCGTTCATATGGTCAGAATGAGTGGTTTATGCGTGGCCATCCGTTCTGTATCTAATGTAGTTAAATTCAGAATGGGAACTTCTTTCAAGCAAGACTCAAAAGTTCCTCAGTTCAATTGCGGTTGTGGAGGTGAAATTACATTGACATTGCTTTGGTGAATCGTTCCATTGGTTTAGTGATGGCAGTGCCGTGGCTGAATCACATTAAGACAGAGAGGAATAGAGAAAATCATTTGTTTTTAATCCCCTTCACCATCACCCTTGATCTTTCCGTCACACATGCGGTGATTTCACCTACACTGCGACAGAGCTGGGATCACCAGGGACTCGTCAGTCAGAAAGCCCTACTTTTCCCAGAATCCACTTCACACCTGAACTCCGAAAGCTCTCGCAACATGACTCTGCATCTTAAGTGTGTGCTTAACATTTCTGTCACCCCAAACCACCACACATCCACACACCACTGGCCAGCAAACCTCATGATAACCATTTAAATATTATTTGAAGTGGGGAACAAAAAATATCCCAGCCATTGTGGTTAATTTATGATAAGCCCTTTTTAGTGCCTCACTTTTATAGACCTTTGACATTAAAGGCAACATAGAAGCAGAAATGATCCTATTTACTTTCCTAATGCATGTTCCTAGTCTTACTGTGAATCATTCATCAGTGCAAGTAATTCCAAAGAAAAAAAAAGGCTATTATAGACCTTTGATGTTAAAGTCAACATGAAGCCAGAAATGATCCTATTTACTTTCCTAAGGCGCAATCCTGGTCTAACTATGAATGATTCATAATTGCATGTCAATCAAGCTATTGTATAATGTTCACCTATAGCCTAATATCCAGTTTGAGCACACTTGCATGGATACATTTTAGTTTTTAGTATGCTTTGCCTACTTTTCATGATATAATCAATCCAATCCTTTCCTACTTTTTCTCACAGGTATCGCACACCGGATACGTCTAAAACAGTGTATGTAATCGCAAAACAGGCTAAGGTTCACTTGAAGAAGAGCAAAGTTTGATCTTATATTGAAGTCTATATCATA